>NC_138094.1:25923437-25970217 GCF_964212035.1 Myotis nattereri | reverse complement strand
ATCTCTGTAACTCACGCCACCCCTAAAGCCCACCCCAAATAGCTAGCCCTATATAACCTTTGTTGTCCTGGGACACTCTCTCTCGCCTCACCGCTGTGCCGGATAGAGGCTGGGAGCCAATTCTAGAATTGATCAATAAAGACTCGTTGCTTTTGCATCGGAGGAGGCTCCCTGGTGGTGGATTATTGGGGACCCCGAGCTCTGGGCATAACATTTTGAGGGCGCGTCCGGGATCCCCAAGAAAAACCCACGAGGGACCCAAATCCCAGAGTCTGCTGTCCGCGGTAAGTGTCTATGTGTTATCTGTTCTGTCTATTGTGAGCTCGCTTCTGCAATCTGGCCTGATAAAGATCTAAGTGGACGCACTGGCGGGTCTCGGGCAGGAGGAGGCAACAGACACCTTGCACCTCCATCTGGCGGGGTGTAAAAGCCCCCATCTGTTTTTTTTTTTTGTTTTTTTGTGTTTTTTTTTTTCAGTTTTTCTTCTGCGGGGTCGGAAGGCTGTTCTTAGGTGTCTTTGTTTGTTTGGTGTCTGTGTTCTTTTGTTTGATTTTGTGGACTCACTGGACGGACGCTATGGGACAGACTCAAACTACTCCTTTAAGCATTATTGTTGATCATTTTAAAGAGGTTAAGGGAAGGGCTAACAACCTCAGTGCAGAAGTGAAGAAGGGTCAATGGCGGACTTTCTGTTCCAGTGAGTGGCCGGCTCTCAATGCCGGGTGGCCGCCGGAGGGGACGTTCGACCTCCCCACCATTCGCCAGGTCAGGGAAGTCGTAGCTCGGCCGAAGGGGGGTCATCCCAATCAACTCCCTTACATTATTACTTGGCAGGACCTCGTGGAGGACCCTTCCTCCTGGCTCAAGCCCTTCCTGGCTCCACGCCCTCCGGAGCCGGCACCCATACTTGCCTTGCAGGATGCAGAAAAGAAGAAGGTGGTTCCCGGCGTAGATGGGAATCCAACTACCAACCAGGCCCAGATAGATGTCTCTTTCCCTTTAACCAGGCCTGAATGGGACTTCAACACGGCTGAAGGTAAGGAGAGGCTCAAAATCTACCGTCAGACTTTGATGGGGGGGTCTTCGTATGGCTGCTAGGAAGTCTACCAATTTGGCCAGGGTAGGGAACGTACAACAGGAAAGGGATGAATCTCCAGCTGCCTTTCTAGAATGGATCATGGAGGCATATTGCACCTATACCCCCATGGATCCAGAAGCTCCTGAAAATAAGGCGGCTGTGGTTATGGGCTTTATAAACCAGTCAGCCACAGGCATTAGAAGGAAACTGCAGAGGATAGATAGATTAGGGGAAAAGAGTTTTCAGGACTTGTTGGTGGTGGCTGAAAAGGTGTATAACAACCGAGAATCTCCTGAGGATAGGCAAGCCCATGCCATGGTGGCTGCCAGTGACAAGCAGACCCGAAACCTAGCCAAGATTCTGCTGGCCACCACCACGGAGAACCCTGAGGAGCGGACCCGCCACCTTCGCCAGCTTGCCACTGACCAAGAGGGAGGTAAAGGGACCGCCCGGGGCGGGAAGAAGAAGCTGCAACAAAACCAGTGTGCTTACTGCAAAGAGATAGCACACTGGGCCCGGGAATGAACAAAGAAGGCCGGTAAAAAAGGAAACAAGACAGATCAGGTGGAGGTCTTGGAGCTGGGAGGACTGAGTGATTAGGGGAGTCGGGGTTCGGAACCCCTCCCCGAGCCCAGGGTAACTCTTAGACTGGAGGGGACGCCTATTAACTTCCTTGTCGACACTGGGGCACAACATTCGGTCCTACGCACACCTCAAGGGAAGCTAGCCAGCAAGAAGTCCTGGGTGCAAGGGGCAACTGGCATAAGCCAGTATTCATGGACTACCCGAAGAACAGTAGATCTAGGAACGGGCCGGGTATCCCATTCCTTCATGGTAATACCGGAGTGCCCCTACCCCCTATTAGGATGGGACTTGCTGACCAAGATCGGAGCCCAAATAACTTTCAGACAAGGGGGGCCCCAGGTCACTGATGGCAAAGGCCATCCCATCCAGGTTCTGACTCTGAGACTGGAGGATGAATATCGCCTCCACCAGGGGGCGCCCCCAGGAGAGAACAATATGGACAGATGGCTACAAGAATTCCCCACCGCCTGGGCAGAGACGGGGGGCGGCGGGGGGGGGGGGGGAGTAGGACTGGCCGCTCACAGGGCCCCAACCCTGGTAGAGTTAAAACCAGGGGAAAGTCCGATAAGAGTCAAACAGTATCCAATGCCCCAGGAGGCCCGGAAGGGGATTCAGCCTCATATCCGAAGACTGCGAAGCCTAGGGATACTGGTTCCATGCCAATCTGCCTGGAACACCCCCCTCCTGCCAGTCAGAAAGCCCCACACGAATGACTACCGACCAGTCCAGGACCTCCGAGAAGTAAATAAAAGAGTTATGGATATACACCCAACCGTTCCTAACCCGTACACTCTCCTAAGCTCTTTAACACCCACTAGAGTGTGGTACACTGTATTGGATTTGAAGGATGCTTTTTTCAGCCTGCCGCTCGCGCCTCAAAGCCAACCCCTGTTCGCCTTCGAATGGCACGATCCAGAGGGCGGCTACAGTGGACAATTAACCTGGACTCGGTTACCCCAAGGGTTCAAGAATTCGCCCACCATCTTTGACGAGGCACTGCACAAGGATCTCGGTGAGTACAGGAGAGAACACCCTAGTCTCACCCTCCTGCAGTATGTAGATGACATCCTGGTTGCTGCAGACACTGCCGAGGACTGTGAGCAGGGGACCAAAGACTTGTTGACCACCCTAGGGACCTTAGGGTACCGGGCCTCTGCGAAGAAAGCTCAGATATGCCAAGAAAGGGTGAGTTACCTGGGGTACATACTGGAGGGCGGACAGCGGCGGTTGTTGGACGCTAGGAAGGAGACAGTCCTGAAAATCCCTATTCCCACCACCCGGAGGGAAGTAAGGGAATTCCTAGGATCAGCTGGCTATTGCCGCCTCTGGATCCCAAGTTTTGCAGAGATCGCCAGGCCCCTATATGAAGCTACCAAAGAGGGAAAGGCCTTTGAATGGACTGAGACAGAGGAAATTGCCTTTAATCAGATAAAGAGAGCTCTTTTGGCTGCTCCAGCCCTGGGCCTGCCAGACATTACAAAACCCTTCCGCCTCTTTGTAGATGAGCGCAAGGGAATAGCAAAAGGGGTTTTAACTCAGGCTTTAGGCCCCTGGAGCAGCCCGGTAGCGTATTTGTCCAAAAAGCTGATCCCCGTAGCCGCCGGCTGGCCACCATGCCTAAGAATCATTGCAGCAACCGCGCTCTTAGTCAAGGATCCCGACAAATTGACCCTGGGACAGGAAATCTGGATAACAACCCCCCCATGCCCTTGAGGGAGTCCTAAAACAGCCTCCTGACCGATGGATGAGCAATGCACGCATGACCCACTATCAGAGCTTATTGCTCAACCCTCCTAGAGTGCGGTTCCATCCCAGCGAGGCTCTCAACCCCACTACCCTGCTGCCTGACCCCGACCTAGATGCCCCGCTGCACGACTGTGCGGGGATCCTGGAGCAGGTACATGGACTTCAGAAGGACTTGACCGACCGGCCCCTCCCTGATGCAGAGGCCACCTGGTTCACGGATGGAAGCAGCTTCGTGCGGGACGGATGCAGGTACGCGGGTGCAGCGGTGGTCACTGACACAGACACTGTGTGGGCAGAAGCACTGCCCCCTGGGACATCAGCCCAGCGAGCAGAACTCATTGCTCTCACCAAGGCACTGACACTGGGGGCGGGGAAGCGGCTCAACATTTACACAGACAGCCGTTATGCATTTGCTGCGGCTCATGTTCACGGGGCGATTTACCAGGAAAGAGGGCTGTTGACAGCAGAAGGACGAACAGTGAAAAACAAACAGGAGATTCTCGACCTGCTTGGGGCCCTATGGCTTCCCACGAAGCTAGCCATTATCCACTGTCAAGGGCACCAGAAGGCAGATGACCCAGTAGCAAAAGGTAACCAAAAAGCTGATCAGGCAGCCAAGGCAGCGGCCTTCACCCCGGTCCCTGCAATGGCCATACAACTACCAGACCCCGGGGACCCAGTTCTACCAGATCAGCCTAAATACTCTCAGGAAGAGCTGCAGCAGATCTGAAAACTCCCCCTCGCTAAGGAAGTGAAAGGATGGTGGTACACCTCAGATGGGAAACTCACACTACCGGACTGGCTTGGGGTCACAGTATTAGAACGCATGCATCGGTCCACCCACTTGGGAGCCTGGAAGTTAAAGGACTTAATTCAGCATGCCAAAATCAAGATCCACCAACAAGACTCCAAAATCAATCAAATTATAACCTCCTGTAAGACCTGCCAACTCACAAATGCAAGAGCTGGGTCAGGTGGACAAGGAACCAGGCTCAGAGGCACCAAACCAGGAGCAAACTGGGAGGTTGATTTCACTGAAGTCAAACGAGGGAAGTATAGTTATAAATATCTTTTAGTATTCATAGATACCTTTTCTGGCTGGGTAGAGGCATACCCAACTAAGCATGAGACGGCCCAGACGGTGGCCAAGAAGCTGCTGGAAGACATCTTACCCAGGTATGGTTTTCCTGCTATGATAGGCTCCGACAACGGGCCAGCCTTTATTTCGCAGGTAACACAGGCAGTAGCCAAAGTCATAGGGGCGGATTGGAAATTGCATTGTGCTTACAGGCCCCAGAGTTCAGGGCAGGTAGAAAGAATAAATAGAACTCTAAAAGAGACCCTTACCAAATTAACCATGGAGACTGGCGGGGATTGGGTGGCTCTCCTTCCACATGCCCTTTACCAGGTGAGGAACTCTCCTTACACCCTGGGACTCACCCCTTACGAGATCATGTTTGGTAGGCCCCCTCCTATCATCCCTAATCTAAAAGCTGAACTTCTTATTGAGTTTGAAAATCAGGAGATATCTTCTTTCCTAAGAGAATTGCAGAGGGTGCATGAGGACATTTGGCCGCGCCTCCGCGCCATCTACGAGGCTGGCCCCACCCCGACGCCTCATCAGTACAAGCCAGGTGACTGGGTGTTCATCAGAAGACACTGCCGGGAGATCCTCAAACCACGCTGGAAAGGCCCCTACATCGTCCTGCTGACTACACCCACCGCTCTCAAGGTAGACGGCATCGCGACTTGGGTCCATCACTCCCACGTTCGCCCAGCTGACCCCTCTGCAATCCAGGAAGACTTCATCACACAATGGAGCATCGACCAAGACCAGCGCAACCCGCTCAAGCTCAAGCTGCGGTGCACTCGACCTACCTGATGTTGGTTACTTTACTCGTGAACACTCCTGCCACCGGGAGCCCGCACACTCCTAATAATATCACCTGGCAGATCATAGACACTAACTCAGGGGTGATCCTTAATCAGACTTCTCAAATCCATCCCAAAGACACCTGGTTCCCTGAACTGCGAGTAGACCTCCTAACTCTCCTTCCCAACCCACTCGACACCAGCGATTACTGCCTGGGTGCGGCAATACGCCAGGCTTTTGAGGACTCAAAACCAAGGAGAACCCTCTATTTTTATGTCTTCCCCGGACACTCACAAGCTCAGTCCCGGGGAAATGACCCTTGTGGAAGTGCTGGAGACTACTTCTGTGCTTCCTGGTCATGTGTGTCAACCGGACACATCTGGTGGAAGGCCCCCAAGAAGGGTGACCTAATCACCGTTGGGCGACCGGCTGCTCCACCGTGTCCCCAGAGTGGCCGTGTCTACTGCAACCCCGTGAGCATTTCCTTCACAAAAGAGGGTAGAAAGGCTACAGGATGGGACACCGGAAAGACTTGGGGATTCCGAATCTATTCTTGCAGGGGGGCTTTGCGTAGGGCGGACCCTGGGATGTTGTTCACCCTCCGGGTTCAAAATACTCCCCTTCACTATCATTCCCCTGTGGGAATGGGGCCCAACAAAGTACTAGCTCCTCAACCTCAGCTGACCACTCCCCGGGTATCTACAACTGAAGGAGCATGGGCCCCGGCATCACTGCCTAACACCCTACTCGCACCTACCATGAAGAACCTGACTCTGAGTCATTCCCCCCCCCCGCCTGAAGTAGACCCACTTATAAGCATGGTTATAGGAGCTTATTATGTTTTAAACGCCTCCAGGCCTGACCTGACCAAATCTTGCTGGCTCTGTCTAGACGTTGAGCCACCGTATTATGAGGGTATCGCGGTTAAGGGTAACTATACAACCGCCACGATTGTCAGCTCCTGCAGGTGGCAGCAAACTGTTGCAAGGCTAACCCTCCAGGCAGTAATGGGGCAGGGGGCCTGCGTAGGCAACGTACCCCCTGAGCAGTTGCATCTCTGCAACGAAACTCTGACTATCCCTGAAGAGGCAGTATACCTTTTGCCTCCCAAGAATGCATGGTGGGCCTGCTCCAGTGGCCTCGCTCCTTGTGTCCACTCCCTGGTCCTTAATTCCCAGAAGGAGGGCTTTTGCGTGCTCGTGCAGTTAATTCCCAAGTTAATATACCATTCAGAGAAAGAGGTATATGAATTTGTTAAGAGGTTCCTTAACAAATTCAGCGCTGCCAATCCCCGAAATAAAAGAGAGCCCATCACAGCCTTAACTATGGCCGCCCTCTTGGGATTGGGACTAGCGGGAGCAGGGACTGGAATATCCTCACTTGTCATACAAGACAAGAATTATGGAGCCCTAAGAGCAGCCATTGACCTAGACATAGAAAGAATTGAAAAATCTATTACCCATTTACAGGATTCTCTCACCTCCTTATCTGAGGTAGTGCTCCAAAACAGAAGAGGACTAGACTTGCTATTCCTGCAGCAGGGGGGCTTATGTGCAGCTTTGGGAGAGGAATGTTGTTTTTATGTTGACCACTCAGGTGTTGTTAAAGAGTCTATGGCCCTCAAAAGGGAAGGATTGCAGAAGCGGAAGTTGGAAAAAGAGCGGTCTCAGTCCTGGTATAAATCCCTGTTTAATTGGTCCCCATGGTTAACCACTCTCATTTCTGCCCTCGCCGGGCCCCTTGTAATCCTCCTAATGTTGCTAACTTTTGGCCCCTGCATTATTAACAAGATAGTTCAATTTGTCAAGGAACGCATAGGGGTAGTTCAATTAATGGTCTTACAAGCTCAATACCGGCCTCTAGCGACAGAGGGAGAGGTAGAAATGCAGTCCGTCTCATGACTGAGCCGTGAGTTCCAAGACAAGGGGGGAATGAAGGGACAGAACGGAACTTGAAAGAACTAAGCAGAACTAAGCAGAAATGCACCCTCCTCCCTCTTCAAGGACGAAGCCGGGACATACTCTTCTCCCTCTCCTCTATCTTGTCTTGCAAGGCTGGGCCCTCAGCCCAAGCCGCTCCGCGCCCCCGCCCCCCCGAGAGTGACCACAAGAATGCTAGTGTTGTCCTAACTCTCCCAACCACCCACCTGAGTGGACCAATGAAGCTCCAGAAATGTAGCGACGGTCCTAATAAGGCTACAGTGGAGGACGGCTCCAACCTTCAGAATATGATGGTCACTTCCTGACCCTTATGCTGTAAAACCCTGACCAATCTCTGTAACTCACGCCACCCCTAAAGCCCACCCCAAATAGCTAGCCCTATATAACCTTTGTTGTCCTGGGACACTCTCTCTCGCCTCACCGCTGTGCCGGATAGAGGCTGGGAGCCAATTCTAGAATTGATCAATAAAGACTCGTTGCTTTTGATTCGGAGGAGGCTTCCTGGTGGTGGATTATTGGGGACCCCGAGCTCTGGGCATAACACTCTCATACCTGTGCAGACCACCTGGATTCAGTTCTCCACAAATGAAGTGGGAATGAGAATAAAGGAAAAAAATTTATTTCCTTCTCTTCCTTTCTCCCCTCCTTCCAATTTGATTTTCTGTCTTTTTATGCTCCCAATACTTCCCAGAACCTAGGAAGGTTTGAGGCTGTGTTTTGAGTGAAAGGTTCTGTGTCCTCTCAGAATCACCTCTGCACTCAGGTATCTAAAGGATGCTTCTAAAAGCAGACCATGGCTGCTTGGATCTTGCAGAATCTGTGGGAGGTGGCCCCATTCCTCAGGGGTCCCCAAAGATTTCCGTGATGCTGCAACACATTTCCAGTGATAATCCCAGGTAAAGTGCATCAAACAGTACAAGTACACATAACTATCAGGCCAAGAAGTTCAGGACTGTTGAACGAAGCTGGGCCAAAGTACCACAAGCCCTGGTGTGTGACCTCATGATCCAAAGGCTGTAAGCCATCTCTGACTTCCAGCCCTGCAGATGTCAGCTCTTAGAAATGACATGGATGATCACCCTACCTGGAAGTTAAGTCTTTGCTATAATTTTCTCCATTTAAGTCACTTGGTGACATTTTCCCAAGTACTGCTTTGTTTACAATCATGCTTTAATCGTCCAAGCTGCAACAGTGACCCATGTAGACCCTTTCCAGTTGTGTCACAGCGCAGTGGGAAAGAGTCCCTGCTAATGAAGACGCGGAGAAGATCCTGAGTCCCAGTCCCACATCTGTGTAAAGCTGGTCAGAAGGGTGAGACTGTCTGTAGGGTGTGTGTGTTTGTGTGTGTGGGGGGGGGGGGCGGGGGGCGAGCAATGTCGCTATGCTGGACACCAGTACGAACCAGAGAGTGATGGCTCTGCTGACCCTCCACCGTGGCATTTGAGATTGGTTGTGGCTCCTGACTGTAACAGCAGGGCCCATAGTTTGCATGTTATTTCGATGTTCATAGGACTGTGGGAGCCCCCACTGGCCCTTCTAGTGTTTCTCCTCAAAGGTGGACCACCATTTCCTTTTAAGAAGGTAGTCACTATTTCATAAGAGGGACTATTACCAGGAGAACCAGGACAAGCTGTTGGATGCTCAGGGTCTCTCTGATGAGACCTTGCTGGAATAAGAAGCACACTGTTCCCTGGGTATTTGGGGTCTCAGATGGGAGACATGGTCCCTGCATTTCTCAAGTAACACGATTGGACACCTGTTTAATTTTTATTGGATGCGGAAGAAGGGTCATTTTTGATGGAAGGGATTAGAAGTGCTTTAGGTGTCACTATGGCCAATGTACCCATCACTCTTCTCCCATAAGATTCAGTCAGAGACTCAGAACCACAGAGCATGACCTTTCATGTGTCACAGAACCTCCGTGTCAGGTGCCTCTCTCTTTATCATGTACTATTTCCAGATGTTTCATCTTTCTCCCTAGTTGGCATTCTGAAAGGAAATTATTATATTTCTTTGACCTGAAAGTATGGGTTTGGGAATAAATATTAGTGTGTTTTAATGTATTTGTTTAGCTCTATTGGTTATTAACTATTTTTGCAAGTGGTCCTTTTGCCTGCTCTGGCAGCCATCATGCTTAGCATGTCTACGTCACGTGTTATCATGTGGGCACACGGGTAGAGGATGGTGTTAAATGAGTGTGGTTACTCCTGCAGCACTGGCCCTGGGTCCCTGTGGTCCTGACAGAACAAGGCGCAATGAACGAGGACAAGGTGCAACTCCATGAAGGTCAGAGGTCTGCTTCCTGCAGGAAGGATGAGGATAACTGGAATGTGCCTAGGGCTTCCCACACTTTTCCCAGGAGATGAGGATTCAGTCTACTTGGTCCACAGGTCCAGCTGATGGATTTAAGAACAGGTCAGGGATTAGTACCATTTCACTGTTATCTCACACCAAAGACATTACTGTGGAAACTGACTTAATGGAGCACATACAGGTTTAGGCACTGACACTGAAGCCATGGTATCACATAGAATATTGTCACCGCCTAACATATCCAATTTACACGGCTCTGCTCCATCACAGATGCCTGACCTCCCTTAGCCAAGTTGTCACCACCCTTTGCTCTTCAGAATGTCTGTGCTGTGGTATGAACAATAATACAAACTTTGTGCCCTAGCTTTGTGGGAGCATCTTGATCCATAGGACTTCCAGTCATTACCTGAGTACAGTGCCATGTCAATCTGGCAAGGACCACTCGGTTCTGACTTGTCTGTTCTCCAAATCCAACTCTTTCCAGAAGAATACACCCCGCCAACCATCTCTCTGTGCATGAGGCAGATTTTGCCACCAGAAGTCTCATGGCTCAGAGGTGAGGATTCCCAGTGGATCATGTAGGGGGTACAGTGAAGAACATGGTGTGCCCCATTTGAGATCCTGCCACACTCTTGGGAGAAGACCTGGGGTTAGGTTTCTTGCCAAGTCACCTCCCTGATTCTCAAACTCAGGATCCCACTTCCTGTTTTCCTCTCACTGCAATCAATCCTACTGAGCTCTCTCCATCATGGGTATTGTGACCTTCAACGTTGTGGGAAGTCATTCTGTCTTCCCTTGATCCCATTTTCTTTTCACCCACTTGCCCTCCTGCAATTGATTTTACTCAACGTCTAATGTCTCCTCAGGCAAGGCAAAGAGCTACCTCAGGAGCACTAACCCTCTGCCAAAATTACCTAGAAACAAGCAAAATGGTCCTAAGGGGAGGGTCTGGTCCACCTCCTGTGGCCGGTGACAGCCCATGCGAAAGGAAGTGGGATACAAAGGTAACTGGGCTCAGATGCATGTAGGAGTTATCGAGGGGCCAGGTACTGAGCTGGATTGGACTTGAAAGAGTAAGAGAAGCAGACAGAGCAGAGTCTGCCACCTCCCTCTCAGCTGCCTTCTCTGACTCTCAGGTTGAATCATCTTAGGCCATCAGGGGGCACCGCTGTCCTCATATGGGGAGGAAGTTTGCTGTGGTTTACCCCTGACCTGTATGAAGTCCTCACTGGTGTTTAACAGGAGATTCTCTTGAGTCTGTGTCTGCCACAGAGGGGTATGCCCTGTGTCTGCTGTGTCCCAACATTTCAACTTCCCAATATTTCTACTTCTGGAAGTGGCAATAACGGGCCCCGAGCATCAGACACTATGCAGATTGGGACAAGGGGGGCATGAGGACTCATTGCAACTGAGAGTGACAAGGAAATGGCTGAGAAAGAATAAAAGAGTCCAGATTTGTCCATGGTTCTGGAGTAACCAAGCGATTGGATGTTCTCCGAGACAACCTCAGTCACTGTCCGCACTTTCCTCCCAATGTCACATGAGGGAAGTCCTCAATTCCTCAGTCAAGTACCATGTTGATGCCCACAGGAGGAAAGACAAGGACATCCGAGGTTGGATCCAGTCACCAGGTCTCATTGTGTCCTGAGTAAGAAGAATCACTCAAACTATTCCCATTCTCTCAGGTTGGCTCACCAGATTGTGTTCTTGGTCTTTTCAGGGTCCTTTGTCCTTGTCTGCCCTCAGGGTCCTGTGTCTTGTCTGGCACACCTGGAAAGTAGGTCACCATCTGCTTGCTGGAAGAAGTGATGGCACTGGGTGTTACATTTATGTCTCCTGGTACCATTTATGCCTCTGACATGGCCTCTAACCTCCTGATTTATGGGGTCACACTGGCCCTCAGGAATCCCTGAGCACTTCTCTGGCCCCAAGTCTGGCAACACAGCCATGCTGACCATGCCTGGGCTGCAGTTGCCCGACGAGGCTGATCATTACTGTTGCTCACACACAAGGAGTGACACTCTTTACACAGTGGAGCCAGCTCATGAGACAGTGGAAACTCAACTGGCCTTTTACTCACAGGCTCCCTTTGTGCCCTGAAGATGCTTCCACAGCCTTCATTCACAATGGGCTGGAGAAACATTGCAGGAGCCTCTCTCACCATGGCACGCAAACTGTCTCTCTAGCTTATTCTTTTTTTTTATTTTTTTTTAAATTTATTGCTTAAAGTATTACAAAGGGTATTACATATGTGTCCATTTTATCCCCCCGCCCTAGACAGTCCCCTAGCCTCCCCTATCCCCCAATGTCTTATGTCCACTGGTTATGCTTATATGCATGCATACAAGTCCTTTAGTTGATCTCTTACCCCCCTACCTCCTGCCCCCCATCCCTCCCCGGCCTTCCCGCTGCAGTTTGACAATCTGTTTAAGGCAGCTCTGCCTCTGTATCTATTATTGTTCAAAAGCTTATAATGGTCTCTATTATCCATGAATGAGTGAGATCATGTGGTATTTCTCCTTCATTGACTGGCTTATTTCACTTAGCATAATGCTCTCCAGTTCCATCCATGACGTTGCAAATGGTAAGAGTTCCTTCCTTTTTAGAGCAGCATAGTATTCCATCGTGTAGATGTACGGCAGTTTTCTAATCCATTCATCTACTGATGGGCATTTAGGCTGTTTCCAGATCTTAGCTATGGTGAATTGTGCTGCTATGAACATAGGGGTGCATATATCCTTTCTGATTGGTTTTTCTGGTTTCTTGGATATATTCCTAGGAGTGGGATCACAGGGTCAAATGGGAGTTCCATTTTCCGTTTTTTAAGGAAACTCCATACTGTCTTCCATACTGGCTGCACCAGTCTGCATTCCCACCAGCAGTGCACAGGTGTTCCTTTTTCTCCACATCCTCTCCAGCACTTGTCGTTTGTTGATTTGTTGATGAAAGCCAGTCTGACAGGTGTGAGATGGTACCTCATTGTTGTTTTGATTTGCATCTCTCGGATGATTAGTGACTTTGAGCATGTTTGCATATGTCTCTTGGCTTTCTGAATGTCCTCTTTTGAAAGGTGTCTATTTAGAACCTTTGTGCATTTTTTGATTGGATTGTTTATCTTCCTTTTGTTGAGTTGTATGAGTTCCCTATAAATTTTGGAGATTAGGCCCTTATCAGATATGACATTGGCAAATATGTTTTCCCACACAGTGGGTTTTCTCGTTGTTTTGTTGATGGTTTCTTTTGCTGTGCAGAAGCTTTTTATTTTGATGTAGTCCCATTTGTTCATTTTCTCTTTAGTTTCAAGTGCCCTAGGAGCTGTATCTGTGAAGAAATTGCTTCGGCATATGTCTGAGATTTTGTTGCCTTTGGATTCTTCTAGAATTTTTATGGTTTCCCGTCGTACATTTAAGTCCTTTATCCATTTTGAGTTTATTTTTGTGTATGGTGTAAGTTGGTGGTCTAGTTTCATTTTCTTGCATATATCTGTCCAATTTTCCCAACACCATTTATTGAAGAGACTATCTTGGCTCCATTGTATGTTCTTGCCTCCTTTGTCAAATATTAATTGAGCATATTTGTTCGAGCCGATTTCTGGGCTCTCTATTCTATTCCATTGATCTATATGCCTATTCTTGTGCCAGTACCAGGCAGTTTAGAGAACAGTGGCTTTGTAATACAACTTAATATCTGGTATTGAGATCCCACCTACTTTGGTCTTTTTCAGGATTGCTATAGCTATTCGAGGTCTTTTTTTATTCCAGATGAATTTTTGGAAAGTTCGTTCTAGATCTCTGAAGTATGCCATTGGTATTTTAATGGGAAGTGCGTTGAATTTATAGATTGCTTTGGGTAGTATGGACATTTTAATGATGTTGATTCTACCAATCCATGAACACGGTATGTTCTTCCATCTGTTTATGTCTTCCTCTATATCTTTTTCAACGTCCTGTAGTTTTCTGAGTAGAGGTCTTTTACCTCTTTAGTTAAGTTTATTCCTAGGTAGCTTAATTTTTTTGGTGCGATGGTTAACGGGATTGTTTTTATAATCTCTCTTTCTGAAAGTTCACTATTGGTGTATAGAAATGCCTCAGATTTCTTGGGGTTAATTTTGTATCCTGGTACATTGCCAAATTCATGTATTAAGTCTAGTAGCTTTTTGATGGAGTCTCTAGGGTTCTGTATGTATAATATCATGTTGTCTGCAAGTAAGGATAGTTTTACTTCCTCTTTTCCGATTTGAATGCCTTTTATTTCTTCTTCTTGCCGAATTGCATGGCTAACACTTCCAGTACTATGTTGAACAGGAGTGGTGAGAGGGGGCATCCCTGTCTTGTTCCTGTTCTTAGGGGAAACGGTGTTAGTTTTTGTCCATTGAGTATGATGTTGGCTGTGGGCCTGTCATATATGGCTTTCATTATGTTGAGGTATGATCCTTCTACTCCCACCTTGCTGAGAGCTTTTATAAAAAATGGGTGTTGAATTTTGTCAAATGCTTTTTCTGCATCAATTGATATGACCATGTGGTTTTTTTCTTTCAGTTTGTTTATGTGATGTATCACGTTTATTGATTTGCGGATATTGTACCATCCTTGCATCCCTGGGATAAATCCTACTTTGTCATGGTGTATGATCTTTCTGATGTAATGCTGGATCCGATTTGCTAAGATTTTGTTGAGGATTTTGGCATCTATGTTCATGAGGGATATTGGCCTGTAATTCTCTTTCATTGTGTTGTCTTTACCTGGTTTTGGTAATAGGGTGATGCTGGCTTCATAGAATGAGCTTGGAAGTGTTCCTTCCTCTTGAATTTTTTGTAGTAGTCTGAGGAGGATAGGTTTTAGTTCTTCCTTGAATGTTTGGTAAAACTCCCCTGTGAAGCCGTCTGGTCCTGGGCTTTTGTTTGCTGGAAGCTTTTTGATGACTGCTTCAATTTCTTCCATAGTTATTGGCCTGTTGAGATTTTTAGATTCTTCCTGATTGAGTTTTGGAATGTTGTATTTTTCTAGGAATTTGTCCATTTCCTCCAGGTTGTCTAGTTTGTTGGAGTAGAGCTGTCCATAGTATTTTTTAACAATCATTTGTATTTCTGTGGGGTCTGTGGTTATTTCGCCTCTATCGTTTCTGATTTTGTTTATATGGGTCCTCTCTCTTTGCTTCTTGGTGAGTCTGGCTAGAGGTTTGTCAATCTTGTTTATCCTTTCAAAGAACCAGCTCCTGGTTTCATTGATTTTCTGTATTGTTTTTTTGGTCTCTATGTCATTTATTTCTGCTCTAATCTTTATTATCTCCTTCCTTCTGCTCACTCTGGGTTTTTTTTGTTGTTGTTGCTCTCTTTCTAATTCTTTGAGATGTAGAGTTAGCTGATTTACTACCATTTTTTCTTGTTTTTTGAGATAGGCCTGTAGAGCTATAAACTTCCCTCTCAGGACTGCTTTCATTGTGTCCCATAGGTTTTGGATTGTTGTGTTTTCATTGTCATTAGTTTCCAGGATGTTTCGAATTTCTTCTTTGATTTCATTGGTAACCCAATCAATATTTAATAGCATGCTATTCAGCTTCCAGGTGTTTGAGTATTTTGGGTTGTTTTTATTGTAGTTTATTTCTAATATTATGCCATCGTGGTCTGCGAAGACGCTTTTTATGATTTCAATCTTCTTGAATTTGGGGATACTTTGCTTGTGACCCAATATATGGTCTACTTTTTGAATATGTCTTATGAGCATTTGAGTAGAATGTATATTCCCTGGCTTTGGGGTGAAGTGTTCTGAAGATGTCTGTTAAGTCCATCTGATCTAGTGAGTCATTTAGGATTGCTGTTTCTTTGCTGATTGTTTGTCTAGAGGATTTATCCAGTGTTGTCAGTGGTGTATTAAAGTCCCCGACTATGATTGTATTGTTGTCGATCTCTCCTTTGATATCTTCCAGGAGTTTTTTTATGAATTTGGGTGCTCATGCATTGGGTGCATATATGTTTACCAGAGTTATATCTTCTTGTTGTATTGATCCCTTTAGTATTATGAAGTGGCCTTCCTTATCTCTTGTTATGGCCTTCACTTCGAGGTCTATTTTGTCCGATATAAGTATTGCTACCCCAGCTTTCTTTTCCTTTCCATTTGCCTGAAAGATATTTTTCCATCCTTTCACTTTCAGTCTGTGTGAGTCCCTTCTAATGAGGTGGGTTTCTTGTAGACAGCAGATGTATGGGTCATGTTTTTTTATCCATTCAGCCACTCGATGTCTTTTGTTTGGAGCATTTAGTCCGTTTACGTTTAAAGTTATTATTGAAAGGTACTTGTTTGTAGCCATTTCTGTTTTTGTGTGGCTGTTTTCTTTCTTTGCTTTTTATTTCTTATTTTTATACCAGTCCCTTTAGCATTCCTTGCATTGCTGGCTTGGTGGTGATAAACTCTTGTAGCCTTTTTTTGTCTGTGAAGCTTCTTATTTCCTCTTCAAGTTTGAATGATAGTCTTGCTGGATAGAGTATTCTTGGATTCAGACCTTTGCTTTGCATCACTTTGTAAATTTCTGTCCATTCTTTTCTGGCCTGATGTGTTTCTGTTGAGAAATCATTTGACAATCTAATGGGAGATCCCTTGTATGTAACTTTCCGTCTCTCTCTTGCAGCCTGTAAGATTCTCTCTTTGTCCTGAACATTTGCCATGGTAATTATGATGTGTCTTGTGTCGGTCTTTTCGGGTTCACCTTGTTTGGGACTCTCTGGGCTTGTGTGACTTTTTTCTTCCCCACCTCAGGGAAGTTTTCTGATATTATTTCTTCTAATAGGTTTTCTAATCCTTGTTCATCCTTCTGTTGTTCTGGTACCCCTATTATTCGTATGTTGTTTCGTTTCATGTTGTCCCAAAGCTCCCTTAGGCTCTCCTCCTGTCTTTTAATTTTTTTCTCCAATTGCAGTACATTTTGTGTGTGTTTTGCTTCCTTGTCTTCTAATTCACTAATTCGGTCCTCCGCTTCTCCTAGTCTACTGTTGATACTTTCAATGGAGTTTTTCATTGCAGCTATATCACTCTTCATTTCTTCTTGGGTCTTACTTAAGTTGTTGATTTTTTCATCTGTTTCTTCTAGCTTCTTCCATATGTTATCGATTTTTTCATCTGTTTCTTCTTGCTTCTTGCAGAGGTTGTCGATTTTTTCCTCCATCCGGTTTATGCACTCTAGGACCCTTATTCTGAATTCTTTGTCTGTCATGTTGCATGCCTCTGTATTACTTAGCTGCTTTTCTGGAGAGTCCTCCTTCTCTTTCCTTTGGGGGTTTCTTTGTCTACCCATGTTTGATCTCACTGACATATCTATACGTTGAGTCGTTCAGTGGTTGCTCCCTTGGTGGCAGTGACTCCTTGGTCTGTGGTTGCTCTTCGGGCGGTTGTGGTAGCATCTGCTCTTCAGTTGGCAGCAGCTCCTCTGGTGGGTGCTGTTCACAGCTGTGGTGGCTCTTCTGGCTGGTGGGGCGAGGTTTCACGTACAGCTGCTGTTCCTCAGCAGAGGGTGTTGGTGCTCAGGAGATTGCTGTTGCTTGGATCTGCTGCGTTGATTTAAAGGCACAAAATACAACACAACAAGGCACCACGTACCAGGCACTATACACAAATATATTCACGATATTAATAACCCCAAAAAAAGGTGACCACCTGAATTAAGAGAATTAGGGGATAAGGAAGAAGGAAGAGAAAAAGATAAAAGAGAAAAAAGAAAAGAAAAGGAAAGTAGGGACCAAAAAAAGGAGTGCAAAAATGAAATTGGGAAAAAGGAGGGGGGAAAATAAAAGCGAGAAAAGAAAAGAAAAGAAAAAAAAAGAGCGAAAAGAGAGAATGAAGTGGAAGAGGGGAAGAGACTTTTTTATATGAGGAGAATACTCCTATAGAACTGCCATTAATCCCAACAAATTCCAGCAACAGCTCCCTGGAGATGAATGCAAACTAGAAACAACCAATAATATAACGATGAAAATAGAATTGAGAACACTAATCCCAAAATAAAATAAAGAGAAAATAAAATGGCACTTTAAAAAAAATTGTAAAATGGTAGCAGTAATAATACTGGTTAAAAATAAGAAGGTAGTAATTAAAAGGGTAAAATCAGGTGATGGAAAAAAGAAGAAAAAGAAAAAAAAGAAGAAAAGAAAAAAAAGAAAAAAAAAGAAGAAAAGAAAAAAAAATTGGTTTCTTAGTTAAAAGGTGAAAAAAGAAAAAAAAATTGCAGTAGTAAAGGTCCTTCGGTTCTTCTATTCTTCAGTGTGGCTCGCCTTAGACCTGCCAGGTATTCAGGAGAGTGTTGAGTTTCCCTGCGATACACTGTTCCTCTGTGTTGTAAACCACAGTCCTTATTTTAAAGCAAGCCGCATTTGTTTCCCAGACTGCCTTATTTTGTGTTTACCAAAGAGTCAGTTTGTGGGTCAGCCTCTGGGTGGCAGTGTTCTGGGGCTGGCCTCTGAGGCTATAGGGCCTCTCTGTCCAGTGGAAGTTCACTGCCCAGAGCTGGCTGCGCAATAGTTAGTTACTGGCACTGTGTTGTTGCGGGGATTGAAAATCCCTCCCTCTCTAGCTTATTCTTTTGGGACAGTGACAGTTTCGTCTTTACCTGTGTGTCAGAGTCCCAGAACATGCAACTCTTTCCATCTCTTCAACTGCAGTCATGGGGAGAAGAGGGCGAGTATGCATGGGGCCATTTTACCGTTCTCAGGAGAATCTCCACTTTAAGTGCTTTCATCTCTACCGCAGAGCAGAGCGCCAGAGATGGATTTTCTTCTATTGTTGCCCACTTCAATTCTGAGTGCCCAGGCTCTCTTGGCAGGATGGCCCTCCTCAATGGGTGGTCCCTCTCTGGGCCCGTTGCTGAAAGAAGAGCAACTGAGAAAATGGGACTGTGTTGCTGAGGGACTGAGGAGAGTTAGGTGCTCTAAGTCTTTTGGGATACCTCATTGTGACACCATATGCAAGGAGGCTGAGCAATAAAGATCTGGAGATGCAACTCTGTTTTACAGAGAATGTCCTCTCCCTTAGAGCAATGGACTCCTAATCTGGAGGCAGTTCTCACAATGCCTGTCTCCCTATCACCTGGCCTCTTTCCAAAATGGCTCCTTTTACCCCACAAGGGAAGAGATACCGGGTGTGTGTGTGCCCTCTTTGCAAGGACCCTCAAGGGGTCTGCGATACGTCGATGAGTTTCTACCTGGCACATATGTATTTCTGCTGTGTATATACAATGCCAAGAACTGTTTGCATGTCTCAATCAGCCTGGCAGAAGCACTGGAAAAACTGCACTGTGACCGATTCTTGCCATTTTTCCAGGATTTCCCCGGTTTTAGCACTGAAAGCGTATATCTTAGCAAGGTCCTCATTCTCAGGGCAATTAGGATAGGTGTTCATGGTGAAGATTAATTTCATGGTGATCTCGAGAGGGCTACGGGGTTCTGGGATTACACATTATTTCTGGGTGTATCTGTGAGGGTGTTCCTGGCTGTGACTGACATGTCACTGGCTGACTCAGTTTAGCAGACACATTGCCCTCCTGTGAGATTGAGCTCAAACAACCCGCTGAGGATCTGTGAAGAACAAAAGGCCAGGTAAGAAGGATCTGACCCCCCCTGTGTCTCATGGATTGAATGGGGACATCTCATCTCACCTTCTCCTGCCCTCAGACTGGAATTTACATAATCTTCTCCCCTGGTTCTCAGGCCTTTGTAGTGAAATTGAGTGGCAACACCAGCTTTCCTGTCTCTGTAGCTTAGTGGGCAGCTCCTGGGACTTTCCTGCCTCAGTAATCAATAACCATGTGAGAGCCTATTTTATATATCCAGGGTGGAGCAAAAGTAGCTTAACAGTTGTTCATGTGGAAAAGAATACCATGATTAATAAATAATAATACAGGCATAAACTCTGTGTTTCCCATACTCACAGCTGGAAACCTGCCTGTGCCCCATCCGTGTGTTTCTGAGTCAGGACAGACGGAGCCCAATGACAGAGCCGAGGGAATCAAGCCCGCCTTAGGGTGTCCTTACTTTCCTACTGCAGGAGTTACAGTGCTGAAGGCAGAGGAATCCTAGGACATCCCCCATTGCTGTGTGGGACAAAGGTAACAAGAACATCACAGGATGGCTGGGGTTAGGGCGATCCAAATCCTGCCCTTCTCGGGGACCACGGGCAGAGCTGGAGATTGGAAATTCTCCCTCAACCCCTTCTTGATCCCGCTCTGTTGGGAGATGCTTACTGGCACTTCCAGAAAAGGAATTATCCTGACACAATCAACATTGATACAAACAGTAAACATTCTTTGTGTCCCACTTAGGAATGGCTCAGCATGCAGCTAATGAGACTCTACACAGCAAAGGATAACAACGAAAGTACCTTTCCCAACTACAGGCCCTTGCTGACCCCTTGCGGCCTTAGATAGTGAATACCGAGCACCATGCTCTGCTCCTACTCCTGGCATCCCTCCCCAGCTCATGACCAGGTCCCAGGCCCCTCTGATCCAATTCATGATCCTTTAAAGTCCGCCAGAAAGGCTTATGTTGGGAAAAGATGTGTGGCCCATGGTAAAGCCTTTCTTCTTTGAAAGCAAGGATATACCTTCGCACAGACCCCAGTCCATTTTGAGATGTGTCAACAGCACCCTCTCCTTAATGGTTTCCCCACCTTGGTAGGAACACCTTGGAACTTAGAGGGGATGGAAGCCACCTCTGATGCCCAGAGAAGACCTCTGACAGAGCATGGAACGATAGACTCCCCACAGGTCTCTGGGTAATGAGAATCCCATGGAGCTTGGCCTAGAGGTTAGCTCATGTCAGCTATCCACAAACCAGTGAACCATGACGATCAGGGTTGCTACCGTCTGGGTCTAGTTCCACGGCTTCTGGTTTAGCAGTGATGGCAACTAGAAAACGTCACCTGTCTTCTGTGCTGACAAGGGTAGGTGTCTGAGAAAATTGCAATGTCAGTGACTACCCAAGTCAAAGGTATTGAGAAGCTAGGGACCGGGAGCTAACATCAGGCCCCTGTCCTCCTGAAGTGTACACAGCCCCTGTCCCCTGAAAACGTATAACATGTCCTTTTTCTTTCCATTATGTTTTTCATGGCAGTTATTTTTTAAAAATCTTTATTGTTGAAAGTATTACATATGTCTGTTTCCTTCCCCCCAGCGACCCTTCCAGGCCACTCCAGCTCCCTTCCCCAGGCCCTGACCACACCCATTGTCTGCTTCTGTGGGTTGTGCATACATTCACACAAGGTCCTTGGTTGGTTATGTCTCAGCCATCACCCACTCACCCTCCCCTGCCTTCCCTATGAGTTTCCACAGCCTGTCTATGCTTCCATGTCTCCGCCTCCATGATTTTTAAATCAATGTATTTTGTTCATGAGATTCCAAATAAGAGTGAGATCACACGATACTTGTGTAGTTCTGGCTTGCTTATTCCCTGAGCATAATGCTCTATAGGTCCACCCATGCTTAGCAAATGAAAGAGTTCTTCCTTTTTTTCTGCTGAGTAGTATTCCATTGTGTCAATGTACAGCAGTTTGTTTGTCTTATCCACTCACCTGTTGATAGGCACTTAGGTGCTTTCCAAATCTTAGCAATTGTAAATTATGCTGCTATGAATATAGGGGAACATATATCCTTTCTGATGTGTGTTTTGGGTTTCCTAAAATATATTCCTAGAAGTGAGATGGCAGGGTCATATGGGAGTTCCGTTTTCAATTTTTTTATGGACATGCCATTTTGTTTGTCATTATGGCTGCACCAGTCTGCTTTCTCATCATCAGTGTGCTAGGGTTCCCTTTCCTCCACAACCTTGCCAGCACTTGTCATTTGTCGATGGTACCCATTCTGACAGGAGTGAGGTGATTCCTCATTGTCCTTTTAATTTGCTCAATGTCCTTTTGGTTTCTGGTGTGTTGAAGGTGCTCTTTACATATTGACCTTTATACTCTACGTTCATATTTAGGGTTTTGTAGTAGCTAATAATTAGATTTGCCTCATAATTTTTGTTGAGTTCAAAGATCCATTTATTTGACTTATGAAGAATAATTGATGGTCATTCCCTTTTTGCTACTTTCTAAGCACAACAAAATGTAGTTTGTGTAGACGTTATTCCTCAATTTCTTCTTTCAACAGATATTTACACGTGTGCCTTCTGAGTGCTAAGTACGAGAAACACCATATTTTATTCTGCAATGAGTTTTGTGTTAAAGACAACAGATATTTAAGGAAAAGAAAGTAAGTACTATTATGCACAAGAATGTTGAGAAGGAAAATAAGGGTGGTAATTTAGGCCGAATCAGTGGGGGCACTTGAAAACTCTTTTATTCATAAAAAATCAAGGGAACCAAGGGTATTAGCTAAATCTTGAATGTTGGGGATGTGGCAGAGGTGCGTAGATCTCGAGGGAATATTTTAGACCTAGAATATGTGAATGGCTCTTATGGCTGTCACTTTGTATCAGGGCCCCTGTGTGGCAGAAATTTTATTGCGATTTGTTTACAAAAGTAATACCAAATTTTCCTTCTGAAGTTGTTTATGTGCATCAGTTACTATCCCATCAGTTATGTTTACACAGCCAATTTGACTTTGGGACATCAGCGAATTTAAGCATTTATGAAAATGAAAATGCTACATTTTAAAATGTTATATTTATAGACCCATTTAAGTAAAAATAGCTGAGTGATGTAAACATACGATAGATTATGTAATGATTCTATTTCATAATAGAAGAGATGAAATCATTTTAAGCTGTAAGCAAAGAATGCAATTCAAATGGAGAATTTTTACTTCTGGCATTTTAACCGGAGAAGTAATAAAAATAATACAGACTATAAGTAAAGTAACAATGCACTCTGAACGAATGATTCAATACTTTATTTCCAAGCTAGTACACACTTGTTGACCACCTGGGCACACTTTAAAATGAATAAAAGCTGACAATGCAAAAATGAAGAGAGGGCAATGCATGTAATCTCTCATCATATGGGAGACATGTAAAACTTTGCTTATTTCTAGGGGGCATTTGCATAACTTTTAATAATCAATATATATGGCCCACACTTTTTCCTCCACCTTAGTGGTTTCCTGAGTCCGCACCCCATCTAATTAGCAGCTCCAGCCAAGCTGTTTGTAGCAGCTTTTCCATATGCATGGCCTGGCCTGGCTCAGGCTTCAGACTCTCTAACACCTCTCAAACAAGCAGCAGCTGGCATCAGAAAAAATGTTAAAAACAACCCAAGATCCAGCACTAGCAGAATCTGCATTGCTTCATGCTGGGTCTCTCCAGGGCATTTCCAAGCCCAATGAAAATAGCAACTGGTGGTGGGCACGGTTGGAAGGTGCTGTGCCCAGCTTCACAGACCCCTCTCTTGCAGGATACAGGGTGTCCCATGCCTCTCCCATTCAGTGGTACCAGCATTGTGAATGAGAAGCCTCCATGCACAGGCACCAGGACAGGAGCCCCAGCTTCTTCTACTGGTTCTCTGACCACAGTGTGGCAGCATCTGGCAGGATTGCTGAGGTGGGATGTTGCTGGCCATGCCAGCATACAGCTTCCTGTGTCCGCCTGCTGCTTGGGATTCTATTCGGGTCCCTGTGCTCTCCTAACCCAGGTCTGTTTGCCCTACCAGATCATCACCAAGGACCTGTGGCTCAATGCCCTGAAGAACAATGAGTGGGTGATGGCCCCCAGTGAGCGGACAAGACGGGTGAGGAGGTGCCGCCTTGGTCTCCCCCAGTGTGCTGCCAGGTTCCTGGGCCATTGCTTTTCTCTCACAGGGACACCTGGATGCTGGGAGGGATACAGTCTGTGACACCAGGGCCGCAGGGTGTGTGCCTGAGATAGGAACTACCAGTACAACAAGGGCAGTGCAATTCCAGCTCAGGCAGGGGGGCTTAGGCAGGAGGAGGGAGTGTACATGTCCACTGTCACTCAGAGTCAAAGCAGATTACCTCAGCCCCTCCTCTGAACTCTCCCTCTAGGCCTCCCACAGCACCTTCAGGCCTTTCCACCTGCCCCTCAACAGGGGCTGCCATGACATGTTCTTCCTATACTCCTTTCCACAGGTGTTTGTGAATCCTCCTCATGCCGAGGCCTAGGCTGCTGTGCTGCCACGCCACATTGCCCTGTTGCTGCTCACCACCATCTCCCATTTCCTCAAGGTCTCCTCTTCCTCCTGGGGCCAGTGGGATCGGCCTGCTCCTTATCAGTATCTTAGGGTGCAAAGTGTGGGCCACAGAGCTGGAGGAATCCTTGTTTTGCAGCCTTGTCAGAGGTTCTTCAATCCGTTTATCCATTTAGGTTTTCCAAGGAGAATACCTCATTTGTGTACCCTCCCTAACTGGAAAACAGGGCAGCATGCTCTGAAGCAGAAACACAGTGCTTCATTTTGTATACAGTTCACTTCAAAGACTTTATGTACGTATGGTCATAGACACCCTGGGAAATCTGGGCCATGAATATAACTCACCATCCAAACACATTGCTTTGTATGTCTGTAGTAAAGTCAGACAAATTCAATTTTGTGGGAAACTTTATTCTGAAAATTTTAACACAACAAGTATTCAAATTAAACATTTAAGTATATTGTAATTAAATTAACACTTATGAAAAAACCTTGAATAATTCAAATTTTGCATTCTCTGCAGAAATTTCATAAAGGGTCGATAATTCTTGCTTCTTCCCCATCCCACCGTTTCCTTTTAGTCATTCTTAAATAAAAGAAGGCAATGTCTTTACAAATTAAATGTCAACCAAACCTTAGCATTATTTTTTATTTCAGTGTCTACTTCCTTTGTCACAGGGGCTTCCCCTATGACTCCTCCAGAGGAGCCCAATAGTTTAGCTACTGCACTGTATGATTCACTCTCTCCTGCGTAGATGGGGAATCCTATGATCCCCACCAGCACCACGCTCAGGACCTCTTACAGGGGTGTCCCATCGGCTGTTGCAGTAATTGTTATTCCCCCTCCATCATATCCATCTCGTCTGCGGCTGTAATAATCATCCCAGCGACTCCTTCCACCATAAGTCAGAGGGGCCCTCATGTTGGTGGTGCTCCACCTGAGCTTCATGGAAAGTCAGTGACCAGATAACAATACTTTCACACCTTAACGAATAATTTTAAGTCAGTATGACATGACCCTAGTAAAGCCTTAAATAGTTGGAAAACCTATGCTTTTATACATACACCTGTGCTAAAAATATGTCAGTATTGCTGAGGCAGGCAAGGGAGCTTACATTTATCTAAAATACAGCTGAAGAATAATGTTTTAACTAAAATAATTGATTATGAATATATGTGAAGGCACATTTTCTGGAAACAGGCTGAAATCCTAACCTTCGTATTATCTCTATGCTTCACACTGTCAAATTCTCCTTCTGAAAAAGAAAAAAGTGAAAAGAACCCCCTGGATGTTGTGCTTAAGTGTGTCAAGCACCAGCCTTTGTACTGCAGGATACCGGGTTTGACTCCAGGTCAAGGGCATGACCGATTTTCAGGGTCCATTCCTGTCGCTGGATGGGGATTGTACATGAAGAAACGAAACAAAGTATCTCTCTCACATTGATGTAGAGTTCTCTCAGCCCCACTCCCTCCGTACCACTCTCCCGGGGTCAATGATATATATCCTCAGGTGAGAAAAAAATAAAAAGAAAAAGAAAAAGTTGTACTTTGTTTCATTAATAAAGACAATAAATGAGTGTGATCCTTCACCCCTGAAAGAATTGCACTGTTCCAAATGAGCTGCTAACAAAAGAAAACAAGACCTCACAGATAATTCAAAACCCATACTGCAAATAGTCCTCCCTGTGGCAAATGGAAGTAAAATTAGAGTAAATCACAAGGCGGCCTGTTAAATCCAATCCTGTCACTTACACACAGTCTGTCTGGACACTTACCATAGCTCTCATAGGAACCTCTGTAAGAGCCTCCAGTTCGATATTCAGAATAATATCTACCAGGACTGCTGCCACAGCCATCAAGATCACTACGTTAAAAAAACATGGTACTAATTTTGTCCAAGTTAACAACTGCAGTGTGCTACTAGATAAAAAGAGAGAAGGCTTTTAAACACCTGTGTCTCCTACAGGAGTGCTCATCTCCAGAACCTGAAAGGCCATGGTCACAGTGTGCATCCTCCCTAGATGGTGGGCCATAATGCTTCCTGACTCGGGAACCTGGATCAGCTCTGCCGGAATAACTGAAGGAAATAAAGCAGAAGTATTTTGAAATCACCTTCTAAGATACAGAACAGGGACACACTCTGACTACACAGATAGGAAAATGCCAATGGGCAGAAGGCTTCAAGAGACATTTCTCCAAAGAAGATAGACAAACAGCTAACAAGCTCATGAAAGGATGGGTCATTAGGGAAGTGCCAATCAACTAAAATGAGATACTTTATTCCTAAGTAGGTTCCAATGTTTGAAGAGGAAAACATCAGGAAATGTTGGGGATTTAGAACAACTGGAATCCTGTGCACAAGGAACAGGAAGGTGACAAGGTCTGGCTGCTGTTGGAAATAATGGAAATTAGGACTCTGAATATACTACATGCTACTTAGTCGGTCAATGGTAAATATTTAGTGTTATGATAGATGAATTTCACCTCACCAACAACAGTACCTAGCATATATTAGGTGTCCTTATGTTTTGTTGCCGGTTACCTATAACTAGTAGTGCCATCATCATTTCTTGGAGACAAATGGTAATTTCTCGTGAAGGGGTTTTCTCTTTGCAAGGAACGCCTGCATAATTCTCTCTCACACATGACAGCGGTGCTGTAAATGACAAATACTTACCTGAGGGTATCACAATGGAGATCAATGTTTTAAGGAAAAAGCAACTATTCAAAGCACCACTTTATTTCCTCTTTCAATGAAAATGTTTACATTTCCTCTAAGACTCCAATAAGCTCATGGTTAAATGCACTGTAGAATGTTATTCTGGAATGTATTATCTTTTGACATCTTGTCCTCCCTCTATATCTTCCTTAATTTCTTAAATTACCATTGGTGGGAAAAACCTGGCCTCTGTCCTATATAACAAAAGGGTAATAGGCAAATTAACTCTATCAGCAGAACAACTGGAAATGACTGATCACTATTACACACGCTGACAACCAGGGAGAAGATGTTCAATGCAGGAGCTGCCCCCCTGGTTGTCAGTGCACTCCCACAGGGGGAGCTCTACTCAGTCACAAGCCAGGCTGATGGGGGCCAGCGCAGTGGTGATGTTGGGAGCCTCTCCAGCCTTCTCAGCAGTGCTAAGGTCGTCCTACTGCAGCTTACGCCTTCTCCCTGCTGGCAAGTGGACATTCCTGAGGGCTCTCGGGTGGCCAGAAGGATGTCTGACTTCCAGCTGAGGTGGACATGCTAAGCCAGCAGGTGGACAACCCCTGAGGGAGTCCCAGACTGCAAGAGGGTACAAGCTGGGCTGACAGGCCTCCCCGAGTGAACAAATTTTTGTGCACCAGGCCTCTAGTCTACACTAGTAAAGGACAAACTTGCAAATTGACCGTACCTTCACTACACCTAAGCCATGCCCACACGCCAATCAGAGTGACTATATGCAAATTAAACCAACCAATAAGGCAGCTGGCAACCATGGAGCTGGAGCGAGCAGGAGGCTTGGTTGCCCCAGTGATGGAGGAAGCCAAGTTTCCTGCTTGCCATGACTGGATCTGAGCTCCACTCAAGGCAACAAATTTTCAATTATAGAAGATAAATAAATCCCAGATTCCTGCTTTAAGCTGGCCGTGGCCTCGGAGCTGGAGCGAGCAGGAGGCTTGGGCTGCCCCTGGTATGGAGGAAGCCAAGCCTCCCGCCCGCCCTGGCTGGCTCTGAGCTACACTCAAGGCTACAAATTTTCAATTATAGTAGGTAAATAAATCCCAGAATATAAAAAACAAAGACAAAAACAAAAAAGAGGAGAGGCTGGGAGCTTCCATCGCCAGGGTCTTGGCGAACATAAAAGCAGCCCTCAGCCCCTCACCCAGGCTGGCCAAACCTTCATGGGGTTAGGGTATCACTGGGGTGGGGCTTGACCAGCCTGAAAGAGACATCAGCCCCTCATCCAGGCTGGCCAGGCACTCCAGTGGGCACCCCCACCCTGACGGGTGTGTGACCTGCTGCAAACAGCAATCATCCCCTCATCCAGGCAGGCCAGGCAGCCCAGTGGGGACCCCAACCCTGATCCAGGACACCCTTCAGGGCAAACCAGCCGGCCCCCACCTGTGCACCAGACTTCTATCCTATATAGTAAAAGGGTACTATGCCTCTCAGCACCGGGATCAGCTGAGCCTCGAGGCCTCCCGGCACCGGGATCAGCGTGACAGGGGGCAGCGCCCAAACCCCCTGATCGCCCTGAGGCTCTGTGTGTGACAGGGAGCGAGGCCATAACCTCCCTATCTGCCCTCTCTGTTCGTGACAGGGGAAGGTGCCCCAACAGCCCAATCAGCCCTGCTCTGAGCCCGACCAGGGGCTGCACCTAGGGATTGGGCCTGCCCTCTGCCACCCGGGAGCAGGCCTAAGCTAGCAGGTCGTTATCTCCCGAGGGGTCCCAGACTGCGAGAGGGCACAGGCCGGGCTGAGGGGACCCACCCTCCCCCTCGAGTGCACAAATTTTTGTACACCGGGCCTCTCTCTACATATAAAAGACTGAGTGACTGACTGTATGTCTTTGTGACCATCAGACCCACAGCCAGTATACATGATGTGCACTGGCAATCTACATTTTTAAAAGGCAAATATGCTAAGTGTCCATCTGGGTAATGACATCATGTAGCAATGCCAGGCTTCCTCTCCCCTGCAACTCACCTCCTTGCAGTTTCTTCAGTCCTGGAACATGACTTCGTTTAGAGCCAGGTGGGAATATTTTACACTAACCAAATGTCTGTGAAGCATTTTTCCGTGTGTCTTTTGATCCTCACAGAAGTCGTGGAATAGGTAGATGGTAGACTCGGTGGTATCCTATTTTCTCTTCATTAGCCAGAAAACAGAGATTTAGAAAGCTGAGAAACTTGACCTGACTGAAAATAAGGAAGAAATGATGGAACTTGTAAATGACTTCAGGTTTTCTCACTGTGAAGAATATAGTCAAACACTGCTGCAGTTAAATGGTTTACTCTTTGTTCTCCCTGGGTGAGCTACAATAATAACCTGCTTGTGTTGAAATTTACTGCAGTGTTGCTCACAATTACCTGAAAGAGAAGTTGCGCTGCTTCACTGGGTTGGAAAAAATTTAGCTACCTTAGACAGCAGGTCTAATTAAGCAAGTTTACACCCTCTCGCTCTCTCTCTGTCACTCTAGGTTGACCTGCCCATGTGCGAAACATATGCAGCTCTTGCTGGCGCCAATGGTATGCATGTGTTTCAATTTGTCATGGTCAATCCTGAATTTGGTTGACACTTCTATTATAGAGAAAGGGCAAATAGCGGCATTACAATATTTCTTCTAATTAATTCCTTAGTATTAATTAGTATTTCCTTAGTATTAATTAATTAATTAGGGCCACAAGTATTCTAATAGTGGCAAGATGTCATCTGTGAATAGTAAGGTTTTATTGGGCCAAAAGCCTAAGGGACCATTATGAGTCGTTGCTATGATGCACACTGACCAGCAGGTGGCAGATGCTCAACACAGGAGCTTCCCCCTGGTGGTCAGGGAGCTCCCAGAGTGGGACCCTTGCTCAGGCAGAAGCTAGGCTCATACCTGGAGAGTGCAGCTGTGGCAGCAGGAGCCTTCGCTGCCTATGCCACAGTGCTACCAATTGGTGGTGGCAGGTGGAGTGGGGCTTGGATGAGCGGGAACACAGCACCTGGCTCCAGCTTGGGCTCCTGCCCACCTGCCTGCCGTTTTGTGCACTGCTACATCCCTCAGGAGATGTCAGACCTAACCTGGCAGTCCCACATCTCCCAAGGGGTCCCAGATTGTGTGAGGCCGCAGGCCAAGCTGTGGGATGACACCGGTGCTTGAATTTCATTCACCGGGCCTCTAATCATTTCATAATTTATCACCCATTTAGCATGGTTCTCTTCTAATGCTGAATAATTTAAAGGTAGAAACTGAATTTTGGTAATGATGGCCATTGAGATTTAACTGCTCTTTAGCGGTATTATTTAATGGCTTATATGAAGGGCACTAATCTCCTTCAAATATGAGAAATATTACATTCCCATAAATATTACTATGTTCCAGTGCTAATTCTTTCCACTAATGCCACTAAGTGAGCCTTTCACTAATTTTCTTTGCTCACTAGCTCATCCAAAATTGAAATGGGAGGATGCTTGTCTATATTCAAGTGCAGAGGCATATTCTTCTTAACTACACTGATGCTCTCAATACTTTCAATTTTCCAACATAATTTATAGTGAGGGTCTCTATGTTAGATTTTAAAACATCTCTTTACTAATATGAATAAGTCATTTTACCTGATTTCTTCACAACTATGTGCATGCAATGATTTGGAACTTGCAATGCCTGACTCTTTTAAGTGTGCCTTCCTACCCTTGTTTTCATTAAAACACCATCAGAACCCACATTAATCACTTTTAGTCTGTTGAGAAAATGCAGACCGTCGGCGGGTTACATTGGACTCGAAGTACATCATTTTGTGGTTACAGTGCCATCCTCTGAGTATTTATTTTAAAAAAACTTCCATCATTTATATGTATTTACATATGTGCTTTATGTTTTTTACTATTTACTAGAGGCAAGGTGCACAAAAATTTGTGCACTGGAGGGGGGCCCCTGAGCCCAGCTAGGCCCCTATCACATACTGGGAGCCCTCAGGGGATGTCCTACTCCCTGCTCCATGCTCCCTTTGGGGAGTGGGCCTAAGCCACAGCCTGGCCTCCCTTTGTGGGCGGCGACCGGGCTGATCAGGCAAAGATATCAGCTCAATCACCCCGCTGTTGCAGCCACTGCCAGTCAACCTCAGCCACCAAGGTGTTTTCATCAACACGGACTCCAGTCCCTTTACTATGAAAAAAATGACAACTTTTATTAGGCATTCTCAAGATGTGTCTTTCATAGGATATGACATTTGTATCTTCCTTCCTTCCTTCCTTCCTTCCTTCCTTCCTTCCTTCCTTCCTTCCTTCTCACCTGAGAATATGTTTCCATTGATTTTTCAAGAATGTGGAAGAGAAAGGGAAAGACAGAGAGAAACATCAAAGTGAGAGGAACACTTTGATTGGTTGCTGCCTGCATGAGCCCTGACCTGGGCCCAGGCCAGGGAGGAGCCTGAAACCTATGTACATGCCCTTAGCCAGAATTGAACCAAGACTCAGCAGTGGGCAGGCCAAGGCATTATCCACTCAGCAAAACCAGCAAGGATAGGATATGATATTTCTTACCCCTCCAGCAGTGGACCTTCCTTTTTTCTCCAGGAGTGTGGTAAAAAACCCTACATCACCTATTTTGATTCTTATTACCCAATTTACTAAGAATATTACCAGTGGCATAGAGGGAGCTTAACCAATGAGCAGTCAGAAAAGGTGTTTCCTCTGGAGTTCACACCAATTGCCGGCTTGGTCCCTGCCCAGGCCTAATGCCTGTGGTCCAGTCATTAGCTCTGGGCAGGGGACCACCAACTCCCTCAATCGCCTGCTTAGACCCTGCTCCCCATGATCACTGGCTCTGCCCCTGCTCCCGGCCATGGCCAGCTGCCTCCCTGCTCCCCGAAATTGCTGGCTCTGAACCTGCACAGGGCGAATGCCTCTGGCCGGGGCATTAGGCCTGGGCAGGGGACCCCCAACTCCCCAGGATTGTCAGCTCCACCCCTGCCAAGGCCTAATGCCATGGGCAGGAGACCCCATGCTCCCCTCAATCACAGGCTCCTCCCCTGCTCAAAACTAACGCCTCTAGCAAAGGCATTAGACCTGGGAAGGGACCAATAATACCCCTGCAATTACCGGCTCCAGCCCTGCCCAGACCTAATGCCACTGGCAAAGGCATTTGGCCTAGGCAGAGGACCCCCAGCTCCCACCAACGCCAACTCCTCTCCTGCTCCCCACCATCGCTGGCTTACCCCCTGCTACCCACCATCCCAGCTCCGCCCTTGCCCAGGCCTAACACTTCTGACCAAGGCATCAGGCCTTGGCAGGGGACCTCTCAGCTCTGATTGCAGGCTCCAATAGCCTATAGCCATTGGGCACCTACTTATGCAAATTAACCGCCATCTTTGTTGGTGGTTAATTTGCATATCATGCTGATTATCCAATGGGAGGTTAAGGGAAGATACTGTCAGTTACCCTGTTTGTCTATTATTAGATAGGATTTAGCACAAGTAAAGGTCAGGAATCATTATTTTACTTTTAATTTTTTACTTTTATATTTTATTTTTTTTTAATTGTTTCACCTCATTACTGCTGTGTATGTGTGCTCCATGTGAGTGATGTAGATGCTTATCTAGGTGGGTTCTGACTTACGGCAAAAATCATTATGACGTGCTGCAGGAATAGATCTTTAATGTAACATGAGGACCTATTGTACTTATATTCTCCTGATGAAGATGTCGTTATTTGGTCTTCATATTTCCTCATTAAGTACATGATTGTTGGAAGCACAAAGTATATCTTTATATATCTTTGTGATTCTTAGACTATTAATTCAATAAGAAATAAAAACTGGGGTAGGGGGGAAGCTGGGGAGGTCAAGGGGAGAAAACAAAAAAAAAAAGGACACATCTCTAATACGCTTTGAAATACTTTAAGGAATAAAAAAAAAATAAAAAATGAAAGCCTTATCCTTATAAAAAGATCTGCCTTATAATTAAATGGCCTAATACATTTTAGAGTAGGGCACCTTTCCAAAGTATTCTCAGAAGAACATGGCTTGAAATCCAGGGTGTATCCTTTAACACGCTATTGGAAACAATAGCCTTAGTTGTGCTCCATCACGATCCAAACAGAGACAGAAACAGCAAGAGACATGGCAGGTTTCTGTTACTATATTCCTACTGAGCATCCCTCAATGCACATTTCCTGATGGTGCTATTGATCAGAATGTGCACTCACAGGACATTAGGGCCCTCATGCACAACTCCGTCATGAAACCACTTGAAAGAGAAGCCTATTGGACAAGAATGTTAGCAGGAACTTTACAATGCAGAGGGATTCTGAAGAACATTGAAAAAGGTGGCAGAACCATAGCCAGTTTGGAACAGTGGACAGATCACTGGCCTTCAGACTGAAGGGCTCAGATTTGATTCAGGTCAAGGGCACTTGCCTGGGTGTGGGCTCAATCTCCAGTCTGGGCTTGCAGGAGGAACTGATCAAAGAATCGCTCTCATCACTGATGTTTCTAACTCTCACAAGCTCTCCTTTCCTCTCTGAGATAAGTACAAATATATTTAAAAGAATGGTGGCAGAATCATGGATGATGCAGGGACATGCTCCCAGGAACAAACTGATATTCCAACTAAAATACAGAACAACTTCCTGAATAATCAATGGAAAACTCACAGGAGAGAACCCTGAAACCAGAAGACCGAAGGTGGAGGCCACTTAGACACTGGTAGGAGGAGAGGAGGCTTGAAGGGGCGGGCCTGACACCCACAGACAGCAACTGAAGTCTCGGAGAGATATCTCAGCTGTGGAGGACTGCCACTGAGAACTCTGGGTCTAATCCCCAAGCTGTGCCTCCTAGCAGAGAGCACCAGAACTGAGGAGGGTACCCATATAACCTGTGGATGTGAATAGCAGCAGGGCACTGTTGGCCAGGGAGAGACAGCTGGAAATTCAGGTATACTCTTAAAGGGCTAGCACACAAATTTCCCTGTGGAGACACACACTTTGTGCCCTGGCAAAGGGAGGGTGAAGTGGACTGGAGCTGTGAAGGAAAAAGCCAGAACTGGGGAGTAAAGGGTTCCAGCACAGAAGACAGACACTTCAAGTTTCCTGGGAGGAGTCATTTCCTCAGGCAGCAGAGAAAATCTTTCCCATGCAGACATTTGCCTTTCCTGGAGGGGAGACAATTAACACACACTACTGGGTTCCAGCACAGAAGACAGACACTTCAAGTTTCCTGGGAGGAGTCATTTCCTCAGGCAGCAGAGAAAATCTTTCCCATGCAGACATTTGCCTTTCCTGGAGGGGAGACAATTAACACACACTACTGGGAAACACACACTACCTTGCCTGGAGGACACTTAAGAGATTATAAATAACAATAAACCTCCACACAGAAGCAACTGCTCCACCCTGTTGAAACAAACTCTTGCTATAACCTGAGGACCCTTGCCTTGGAAGCAAGTTAAGTTGGAATCCTATCAGTCTATAGACAGAGGAGGTCTCTGGAGGCTTTGAGTCTTTGCCTGATCTAATTAGTCAGAAACATCCTTTAACAATGTTCTGCACTAGAGACTGAGAGGCACAGAGTATCTACCTAACTTGTCACCACAAACCCACACAGAAAGCCAGAAAGAGGAAATAAAGAAACAACCCCCAAATGAGAGAACTAGAGAATTCTCCAGATATAGAGGGAGATGAAGCACAGAGAAGACATTTATCTGAATCTGACTTCAGGGTTATGAAGGTAAAAGAGCTCAACAGCATGAAAAAAGATATAGTGACTATGAAAAGAAGAACAGTCCTAGATATAAAATGACATAATACAAACAGGAGGACCATTTACATAACAGTATTAGAATAGCAAGTGTGCCAAAAGAGGCAGGAGGGGAGAAAAGCCTAGAGACGGTCTATGAAGAAACAATGGCAGAACACTTTCCTAACGTGGTAAAGAAAAATCCCACACAAGGTCAAGAGCCAAAGAGAACCCAAAAGAAGAAGTACCCAAACACGTGCCCAGACACATCATAATTAAAATGCCAAAAATTAAAGACAAGGAGAGAATCTTCAAGGCAGCAATTAAAAAGAAAACTGTTAGCTACGAAGTCGTCCCCATAAGGATGAGTCCTGATATCTCATCTGAAACTCTACAGGCCAGAGGGATTGGCATGAAGTACTCAAGTTAATGGAAAGAGAGGATCTGAGACCAAGATTACTATATACGGCAATTCTTTCCTTCAAAATAGACAGTCAAATACAGAGCTTCATAGACAGAAAAAGGCTAAAAGTGTAAATTGTCACCAAGCCAGCATTACAAGAAATGCAAAGGGATTGCTGTAATGAGAATGAGAAACAGAGACAGAAACTTAGCCATACAGAAAGATAATGGAAAGAAATAAATACCTATCAATAATAACTCTAAATATAAATAGGTAAATGCTCTAATCAAAAGGCATAGGGTATCAAAATGGATACAAAAATATGATGCAAGTATATGCTGTATACAGGAGTGCCATCTGAAAACAAAAGACACACAAAGGATTGGAGTGAAGGAATGGGAAAATTTCCATGCAAATGGAAAGAAAAAAAGGCTGGAGTACCAATATTCATATCAGACAAAATAGACTTTTTAATAAAGGCCATCACAAGAGACAGAAAGGTCACTGCATGATACCAAAGGGATCAACCAGCAGAAAATATTACCCTAGGAAACAAATATTCATCCAACATAGGAATATATGTATATCTCCTATCTAATAAAAGAGAAACATGGTAATTAGCATACGACCAGTACTCTTCCCTTTGGCTATCAGCGAGATATGCAAATTAGCTGCCTGCCAAGATGGTGGCTGGCAGCCAGGCAGCTTGAAACTAATATGAGGCTTGCTTGCTTCAGTGACAGAGGACACCAACGTTCCCAGCCTGCCTTGCCGGCCTCTGAGCTTGCAGTTTAAGAAACATTGTAACAAATATAGAAGCTAAACAAAGCCCCAATAACATGCTTTCAGTGAGCCCGGGATCTCAGAGCTGGAGTTCTATATTGTTTCGATTATAGAACCCAAAAAAACCAGATATCTTCTTTCAGCAGCAGAGGCCTCAGAGCTGGAGCCAGAGCTAAAGCTGGCCCAGAATAAAAACAAAAGAAAAAAAAAAAGCATTTGGGAGCTTCAGTCGGCCAGAAAACAGCCCTCAGCCCCTCACACAGGCTGGCCACGCACCCCAGTGGGGACCCCCACCCTGATCCAGGACACCCTTCAGGGCAAACCAGCCAGCCCCACCCATGCATCAGGCCTCTATCCTATACAGTAAAAGGGTAATATGCCTCCAGGCACTGGGATCAGCAGAGCTGAGAGGGCTCCCAGCACGCAGGGGGATCAGCGTGACAGGGGGCAGCACCCAAAACCCCTGATTGCCCTGAGGCTCCGTGTGTAACAGGGGATGGGACTTCAACCTCCCTATCTACTGTGCTCTGTTCATGACAGGGGAAGGCGCCCCAACCCCCTGGTCAGCCCTGCTCGGTGCCTGATGGGGGGAGCTCCCCAACCCCCTGATCGCCCTGCTGCTCTGTGTTACAGGGTGCGGCGCCTCAAACCCCTGATCAGCCCTGCTCTGTGTTTGACAGGGTGCTGGGCCCCAATCCTCTCCTCCCCCTCGGGCCCTGCTCTGTGTGTGACGAGGTAGAGCAATAACCTCCCCATCAGCCCTGTCCTGAGTGTGACTGGGGGCGGTGTCCCAACCCCCCAATCGGCCCTACCCTGAGCATGAGTGAGGGTGGCATCGCAACCTCCCAATCTGCCCTGCTTTGTGCATGACAGGAGAAGGCGCCCCAACTCCCCAAACAGCCCTGCTCTGAGCCCGACAAGGGGCTGAACCTAGGGATTGGGCCTGCCCTCTGCCACCCAGGAGTAGGCCTCAGCCAGCAGGTCATTTTTCCTGAGGGGTCTCAGACTGCGAGGGGGCACAGACCCGGCTGATGGACCCCCTTTCCCCACCAAGTGCACAAATTTTTGTGCACCGGTCCTCTAGTATATACATGCCAATTCAAAGCTATATGCCAAAATGCTGGACAATGTGGATGAAATAGATGAAGTCAGTAAAAAATGCGAACTACCAAAATTGATTCAGAAAGAATTACTTATACATCTGAAACAAACAAACAAAAATCAAACAAAGAGACTTCCAGGGGACTTTAATGGAGAGCCTGAAAACAGGACAGTCATAGTAGCAGACTTTTATCACTCCTATCACTTCACTGGATAGATCTTCCATGTGACAAGACAATGATTCAGAGACTCTACAGGACACACTGCATCAGATGGATTTAATTGACATTTTAGAACGTTCACCCCAACAGAGCAGAATATACTTTCTTCTCAAGTGCACAGGGGTCATTCCCAAAGATAGACCACATGGAAGGACACATAACAAGTCCCTACAATTTCAAGAAGATTTAAATCATATCAAGCATCTTCTTGGATCACAGTGGAATGAAATGAGAAATCAACTAGCGTAAAAACACCCAAAAACATTTAAACACTTAGAGGCTAAATAGCATGCTATTAAACAATGAATTTGTTACAATGAGATCAAGAAAATATCAAAGACTTTTTGGAAAAAAAGGAAAATGAACAAATAACAACACAATATCTCTGGGAAACAGCAAAAGCAGTCCTGAGAGGGAAATTCATAACACTATAGACCTATCTCAGAAAATAACAAAAATCAGCAATAAACTATTTATCCCTACAACTGAAGAATTAGAAAGAAACCAACAAGAAGAGCCCAGAGTAAGTAGCAGAAGGAAAAAATAAAGATTACAGTAGAAAAAATAACAGAGAAAAAAAATTCAATGAAACCAAAAGCTGGTTCCATGAAGGATAAACAAAATTGATAAACCATTAGCAAGACTCATTAAGAAACAAACACACATGATTCCAATAAGCAAAATCAGAAACAAGAGTGGAGGAGTAAGCACTAGCACCACAGAAATTCAAAGGATTGTAAGAAAATACTATGAACAACTATATGCCAAAATGCTGGACAAAGTGGATGAAATAGATGAAGTCAGTAAAAAATGCCAACTACCAAAACTGATTCAGAAAGAATTAAGAAAACTCAATAGGCTCGTAACAAGTGATGAAATAGAAGCAGTAATCAAAACACTTCCAACCAACAAAAGCTCAGGTCTGGATAGCTTCACAGGGGAGTTCTATCAAACAGTCAGAAAACTACAATCTATACTCCTCAAACTGTTTCAGAAAATCAAAGAGGAAAGAATACTTCCTAACTCTTTGTATGAGGTCAGCATTATTCTAATACCAAAAGAAGGTAAAGACACTACAAAGAAAGAGAATTACAGGCCAATATAGCTGATGATGACAGATACTAAAATCCACAACCAAGTATTAGCAAATCACATCCAGCATTATATTAAAGGACCAAATGACATGATCAAGTGGGATATATTCCAGGGATGCAAGGCTGGTATGATATTCACAAATCAATAAATGTGATACAACTCATAAACAAACTGAAGGTTAAAAATCACGTGATCATATTGATAGACACAGAAAAAGAATTGGAACAAACCCAACCCCCAATTTTGATAAAAAGTCTCAGCAATGTGGTAATAGAGGGAGCATACTCAACATGATAAAGGCCATATATGAGAAACCCACAGCCAACATCATACTCAATAGGCAAAAACTAAAACCATTTCCCATGAAAGAACAGGAACATGACAGTGATGCCAATTTTCACCATTCCTGTTCAACATAGTACAGGAAGTGCTACCATAGTGCTCAGACATGAAGAAATAAAAGTCATCCCAACCGGAAAAGCACATAATAAATGAATTTGGTCATGAATCAGGATACAAAATTAACACCCATAAATATATGTATTTTTATTTACCAAGAATGAACTCCCAAAAAGATAAACTAAGAAAAGAATCCCACTTACCATTGCAATAAAGGAATTAAAGAAAAAACTCAATTAAGGAAGTATAAGAACTGCACTTGGAAAATGACAGAATATTGAAAAGGAGATAAAGATATCAACCAGTGGACTAATATACCATGTTGATGGGTTGGCAGAATTAACATTATTAAGATGTCCATACTACCCAAACCAATTTATAGATTCAATGTAATCTCCATTAATATACCAACAGAATATTTCACAGACAAAGAACAAACTCTCCAAAAATTCATATGGAGTAAAAATAGCCTCAGCAATCCAGGGAACTACAAAAAAATATGGAAGGCTCACAATACCAGATATTAAGCTATATTATAAAGCCACCATTCTCAAAACTGCCTGCTACTGGCACTAGAAAAGACATATACACCACTGAAACAGAACAGAGAACCCAGAAGTGGACCCAAGTCATTACGCTGTATTATTAATTTACAAAGGAGGCGAGAGCATTCAATGGAGTCAAGGCAGTCTCTTTGATTTCTACAAGATGGCGGCGATATAGGCAGACACGTCCCAGGTCTTGTGCCAGAGCAGATGGAGTAAGCAGCTGAAACTAATAACACCCACCGCGAATTGGGGAAATTACTCAGCTGGTGAGACGGTTTGCAGTAGGGAAGGGCAGAGCTCCCCTGGAAAGGTAAAAGAAACAGGGATCTGGGCAGGAAAGTTTGCCAGACCTCTGAGCCCAGAGGGTCAGAGGGAGACCGCATGGCACTGGGACAGGCACAGCCCCTGACTGGGGAAAAAAGATCCGCGGGATTCCTGGCACAGGGGGATTTGAGATCTGGGTTCTGTGATTACGGAGGACTGAGCCTAGAGGGGGCTGCCTCAACAGCTGAACAGACCATGCAGTGCTGGTAAGAGAGGAGCTTACAGAAATTCAGACTTCCCCATTTCTGTGGCCAGCATTTGTTTGTTTATTTTCACTGAACCCTGTTCATAGGACATTTCAGATATGGACACTCACCTGTGCTGAAGAGAGGGAGAAGGTGCAGATGAGTGGAATCTGGGGAGAGGCTGGGGAGAAAGGGGGCGCCGGGAGAGGTGCCAGCGAATTTAGTGCTGAGACACCCCTGGTACCAGGACTCGGGCAGCCATTCTTTCCGGAGTGTGGGACTCCTCCACCTAGCCCCCAGGCAAGGAGCACAGCCACACCCAGATTAGACCCTGAACGAGATGAAGGATTAAAATAATCTGATCAGTCCCTGGGCGTTAACAGGGTCTGGCCTATAGAGGGACTTTCAGTCCCAGCAATAACGTAGACCAGGGCCACGATTAAAGAACCAGTTCTGGGGAGTTGACTTCCCCAAACCAGTTTTAAGTGCAATAGAGAAAATAAACCCTTGCTACTGGATAGAGAAGCTGTATAGCCTCAGAGGCCAACCCAAAAATACTGCCACCCAGAGGCTGAGCCACAACCTTAATCTCAGCTAAACACAAATTGAGGCAGTCTGAGACACAAATACGGCCTGCTTTAAAATCAGGACTATGGTTTACAATACTGAGGAAGAGTGTATCGCAGGGAAATTCAACACTCTCCTGAATAACTGGCAAGACCAAGGCGAGCCAGACTGAAGAGTAGAAGAACCGAATTACCTTCACTACTGCAATTTTTTTTCTTTTTTCACCTTTTAACTAAGAAAGCAATTTTTTCTTCTTTTTCCATCAGCTGATTTTATCCTTTTAATTACCACATTTTTATGTTTAACCAGTATTATTGCTGCTACCACTTTACCATTTTTTTAAAGTGACATTTTATTGTGTCTCTATTTTATTTTGGGATTAGTGTTCTCCATTCTATTTTCATCGTTCCTATAGCATCAATTTTCCCTACCTCAATTTTACCTCTATGCTAAAACCCTCTTCCCCACTTTTCCCTTTTTGTTGTCCTGTTTCTCTTACCCTATTCCTGCTTTAGATTTTCCTGATTCCTTCTTTTTCCCCCTGTCAAAATTTCACCCTAATTATATATCCTATTTCCACTCCACTGCTCTAAATCCTTATACACCTATCCCTTAACTTTCTTCACTATCCAAAATTTTTTCCCTTCTTTTATCTTTCTATGTTTTGTTGCTGTTTGCTTGATTGTTGAGTATTTTGTGTTTTTTTTTTTTTTTTTTTGTGTGTGTGTGTGTGTGTGTGTGTGTGTGTGTGGTTTAGGACTGGTTGTGAGGTTATTTTGCTTTTTCCTTTTTTTTTTCTTTTGCTGGCTTTTCCCCTCTCTCCACCCCCGCTCCCCGCCACTTATTTTTTTGCTTCTGTTTTCCCTTGCCTCTCTTGATATTATTGATTATTTGTAGTTTGCATTCATCTCCAGTGATCTGTTGCTGGAATCTGTTGGGATTAGTGGCGGTTCTATCAGAGTTTTCTCCTCATATAAATAGTCTCTTCCCCTCTTCTACTTCATTCTCTCTTTTCACTCTTTTTTTTTTCTTTTTTCCGCGTCATTTTTCCCAATTTCATTTTTGAACTCCTTTTTTCCCTTACTTTTCTTTTCTTTTCTCTCTTTTATATTTTTCTCTTCTTTCTTCCTTATCCCCTAATTCTCTTAAATTGGGAAGTCACCTTTATTTGGGGTTATTAATATTGTGAATATATTTGTCTTCAGTGCCTGGTACATTGTGGCTTGATTTGTTGCATCATGTGCCCTTAAATCAACGCAGCAGATCCAAGCCGCAGCAGTCTCCTGATCACCATACCCTCTGAGGATCAGCAGCTGTATGTGAAGCCTCCCCCCACCAGCAAGAAGAGCCACCAAAGCTGTAAACAGCACAAATAAGAGGAGCTGCTAACTGAGGAAAAGCTGCTATCGCAACCGCCCGAGGAGCAACCACAGCCCAAGGAGCCACTGCGACCCAGGGAGCAGCTCATGAATGACTCAACGTCTACATATGTCAGTCAGATCAAACATGGGTAGACAAAGAAATCCCGAAAGGAAAGAGAAGGAGGATTCGCCAGAAAACCAGCTAAGTGATACAGAGGCATGCAACATGAGAGGAAAAGAATTCAGAATAAGGGTCCTAGAGTCCATAAACCGAATGGACGAAAAAATCAAAAACATATAGAAGAACCAAGAAAAAACAGATGAAAAAATCAACTACTTAAGCAAGAATCAAGAAGTAAGAGATAAAAAATCAACAACTTAAGTAAGACCCAAGAAGAAATGAAGAGTGATATAGCTGCAATGAAAAACTCCATTGAAAGTATCAACAGTAGACTAGGAGAAGCGGAGGACCAAATTAGTGAATTAGAAGACAAGGAAGCAAACACACCCAAACTGTACTGCAATTGGATAAAAAAATTAAAAGACAGGAGGAGAGCGTAAGTGACATTGGGACAACATGAAACGAAACAACATATGGATAATAGGGGTGCCAGAACAACAGAAAGAGGAACAAGGATTAGAAAACCTATTGGAAGAAATAATATCAGAAAACTGCCCTGTGTTGGGGAAGAAAAAAGTCACACAAGCCCAGAGAGTCCCAAACAAGGTGAACCCGAAAAGACCGACACAAGACACATCATAATTATCATGGCAACTGTTCAGGACAAAGAGAGAATCTTACAGGCTGCAAGAGAGAGACGGAAAGTTACATACAAGGGATCTCCCATTAGATTATCCAATGATTTCTCAACAGAAACACATCAGGCAAGAAAAGAATGGACAGAAATTTACAAAGTGATGCAAAGCAAAGGACTGAATCCAAAAATACTCTATCAAAGGCTATCATGAAAAGTTGAAGGGGAAATAGGAAGCTTCACAGACAAAAAAAGGCTACGAGAGTTTATCACCACCAAGCCGGCAATGCAAGAAATTCTAAAGGGACTGGTGTAAAAAAAGGAACAAAAAGCTCAGAAAGAAAACAGCCACACACACAAAAAAGAAATGGCTACAAACATGTACCTTTCAATAATAACTTTAAACTTAAATGGACTAAATGCTCCAACCAAAAGACATCGAGTGGCTGAATGGATAAAAAAAACATGACCCACACATTTGTTGTCTAAAGAGACCCTCCTCAGAAGAAGGGACTCACACAGACTGAAAGTGAAGGGATGGAAAAATATCTTTCAGGCAAATGGAAAGGAAAAGAAAGCTGGGGTAGCAATACTTATATCGGACAAAATAGACCTCAAAGTGAAGGCCATAACAAGAGATAAGGAAGGCCACTTCATAATACTAAACGGATCAATACATCAAGAAGATATAACCCTGGTAAACATATATGCACCCAATGCAGGAGCACACAAATACATAAAAATAACTCCTGGAAGATATCAAAGGAGAGATCAACAACAATGCAATCATAGAGGGGGACTTTAATACACCACTGACATCATTGGATAAATCCTCTAGGCAAAAAATCAGCAAAGAAACAGCCATCCTAAATGACTCACTAAATCAGATGGACTTAATTGACATCTTCAGAACGCTTCACCCCACAGCCAAGGAATATACATTCTACTCAAGTGCTCTTAAGACACATTCAAAAATAGACCACATATTGGGTCACAAACAAAGTCTCCCCAAATTCAAGAAGATTGAAATCATACCAAGCATCTTCTCAGACCACGATGGCATAATATTAGAAATAAACTACAATAAAAACAACCCAAAATACTCAAACACTTGGAAGCTGAAGAGCATGTTATTAAATATTGATTGGGTTACCAATGAGATCAAAGAAGAAATTAAAAACATCCTGGAAACTAATGACAATGAAAACACAACAATCCAAAACCTTTGGGACACATAGAAATCAATCCTGAGAGGGAAGTTTATAGCTCTACAGGCCTATCTCAAAAAACAAGAAAAAATGGTAGTAAATCATCTAACTCTACATCTCAAAGAATTAGAAAGAGAGCAACAACAACACCAAAAAAAAACCCAGAGTGAGCAGAAGCAAGGAGATAATAAAGATTAGCACAGAAATAAATGACATAGAGACCAAAAAAATAATACAGAAAATCAATGAAACCAAGAGCTGGTTCTTCGAAAGGATAAACAAGATTGACAAACCTCTAGCCAGGCTCACCAAGAAGCAGAGAGAGAGGACCCAAATAAAGAAAATCAGACACGATAGAGGCGAAATAACAACAGACCCCACAGAAATACAAATGATTGTTAAAAAATACTATGGACAGCTCTACTCCAAAAAAACTAGACAACCTGGAGGAAATGGATAAATTCCTAGAAAAATACAACATTCCAAAACTCAATCAGGAAGAATCTAAAAATCTCAACAGGCCAATATCTATAGAAGAAATTGAAGCAGTCATCAAAAAGCTTCCAGCAAACAAAAGCCCAGGACCAGATGGCCTCACAGGGGAATTTTACCAAACATTCAAGGAAGTACTAAAACCTATCCTCCTCAGACTACTACAAAAAATTCAGGAGGAAGGAACACTTCCAAGCTCATTCTATGAAGCCAGCATCACCCTAATACCAAAACCAGGTAAAGACAACACAATGAAAGAGAATTAAAGGCCAATACCCTCATGAACATAGACGCGAAAATCCTCCACACAATCTTAGCAATCAGATCCAGCATTACATCAGAAAGATCATACACCATGACCAAGTAGGATTTATCCCAGGGATGCAAGGATGGTACAATATCCGCAAGTCAATAAACGTGATACATCACATAAACAAATTGAAAGAAGAAAAACACATGGTCCAATCAATTGATGCAGTAAAAGCATTTGACAAAATTCAACACCCATTTTTGATAAAAACTCTCAGCAAGGTGGGAGTAGAAGGATCATACCTCAACATAATAAAAGCCATATATGACAGGCCCACAGCCAACATCATACTCAATGGACAAAAACTAACACCATTTTCCCTAAGAACAGGAACAAGACAGGGATGCCCGCTCTCACCACTCCTGTTCAACAAAGTACTGGAAGTATTAGCCATTGCAATTAGACAAGAAGAAGAAATAAAAGGCAACCAAATTGGAAAAGAGGAAGTAAAACTGTCCTTATTTGCAGGCGACATGATATTATACATACAAAACCCTAGAGATTCCATCAAAAAACTAAAAGACTTAATACATGAATTTGGCAATGTAGCAGGATACAAAATTAACCCCAAGAGATCTGACGCATTTCTATACATCAATAGTCAACTTTCAGAAAGAGAGATTACAAAAACAATCCCATTTACCATCGCACCAAAAAAATTAAGCTACCTAGGAATAAACTTAAGTCAAGAGGTAAAAGGCCTCTACTCACAAAACTACAGGACATTGAAAAAAGAGATAGAGGAAGACATAAACTGATGGAAGAACATACCTTGTTCATGGACTGGTAGAAGCAACATCATTAAAATGTCCACACATCCCAAAGCAACCTATAAATTCAATGCACTTCCCATTAAAATAGCAACGGCATACTTTACAGATCTAGAACGAACTCTCCAAAAATTCTTCCATAATAAAAAAAGGACCCCGAATAACTGCAGCAATCCTGAGAAAGAACAAAGTAGGTGGGATCTCAACACCAGATATTAAGCTGTATTACAAAGCCGCTGTTCGCAAAACTGCCTGGTATGGGCACAAGAACAGACATATAGATCAATGGAATAGAATAGAGAGCCCAGAATTCAACTCGAACAAATATGCTCAATTAATATATGACAAAGGAGGCAAGAACATACAATGGAGTCAAGATAGTCTCTTCAATAAGTTGTGCTGGGAAAATTGGACTGACATATGCAGGAAAATGAAACTAGACCACCAACTTACACCATACACAAAAATAAACTCAAAATGGATAAAGGACTTAAATGTACGACGGGAAACCATAAAAATTCCAGAAGAATCCAAAGGCAACAAAATCTCAGACGTATGCCGAAGCAATTTCTTCACTCATACAGCACCTAGGGCACTTGAAACTAAAGGGAAAATGAACAAATGGGACTCCATCAAAATAAAAAGCTTCTGCACAGCAAAAGAAACCATCAATGAAACAACAAGAAAACCCACTGCGTGGGAAAACATATTTGCCAATGTCATATCAGATAAGGGCCTAATCTCCAAACATTATAGGGAACTCATACAACTTAACAAAAGGAAGATAAACAATCCAATCAAAAAATGCACAAAGGTTCTAAATAGACACCTTTCAAAAGAGGACATTCAGAAAGCCAAGAGACATATGAAAACACGCTCAAAGTCACTAATCATCTGATAAATGCAAATCAAAACAACAATGAGGTACCATCTCACACCTGTCAGATTGGCTATCACCAACAAATCAACAAATGACAAGTGCTGGAGAGGAGGTGGAGAAAAATGAACAGTCGTGCACTGCTGGTGGGTTGCAGACTGGTGCAACCACTATGGAAGGCAGTATGGAGCTTCCTCAGAAAACTACAAATGGAACTGCCATTTGACCCTGTGATCCCACTTCTAGGAATATATCCCAAGAAACCAGAAACACCAATCAGAAAGGATATATGCACCCATATGTTCATAGAAGCACAATTCACCATAGCTAAGATCTGGATACAGCCTAGGTGCCCATCAGTAGATGAATAGATTAGAAAACTGTGATACATCTACACGATGGAATACTATGCTGCTGTAGAAAAGAAGGAACTCACCATTTGCAACAGAATGGATGGAAGTGGAAAGCATTATGCTAAGTGAAATAAGCCAGTCAATGAAAGAAAAATACCACATGATCTCACTGATTCATGGAAAATAAAGACCATTATAAACTTATGAACAATAATAGATGCGAGGCAGAGCTGCCTCAAACGGATTGTCAAACTGCAGCGGGAAGGCCGGGAAGGGTTGGGGGGCAGAAGGGAAAGGGGTAAGAGATCAACTAAAGGACTGGTATGCATGCATACAAACATAACCAACAGACATAAGACACAGGGGTGGGGGGGAAGTGGAGGCCAGGGGATTGTCAAGGACGGAGAAACAAAAAGGACACATATGTAATACCCTTTGTAATACTTTACGCAATAAAATTAAAAAAAAGACAGTCTCTTCAATAAATGATGAAAATCAGACAGAAACATGCAAGAAAATGAAACTAGACCACCACCTTACACCATACACAAAAATAAACTCAAAGTGGATAAAGGACTTGAACGTTAGTTGGGAATCTATATGAAGAAATCTCAGAAGACTGCACAGGCAGCAAATTATCAGACATATGTCTTGGCATCTCTTTACTGACACAGCTCTGAGGGCAATGCACACAAAGGAGAAATTAAACAAATGGTCCACATCAAAATAAAAATCTTCTGCACGGCAAACTAAATCCTGAACAAAACAACAAGAAAGCCCACTGCATAGGAGAACATACTTGCCAATGGTATCTCTGATAAGTGTTGAATTCCAAAGTTGACAGGGAACTCACACAAATTAACAATAGGAAGATAAACAATCCAATCAAAACATGGGCAAAGGACTTAAATGGACATTTTTTGAAAGGGGGCCTACATAAGGCCAAGAGACA
>NC_138094.1:25773437-25918437 GCF_964212035.1 Myotis nattereri | reverse complement strand
CAGGGAGGCGAAAGGGAAAGCAGGAAGAAGCCCCCTGTCACTGTCAGTGATCGGAAACCCAGGGGGGTGCTAAGAGCCCTGCCCCCCAGCCATGGTCGGAGAATTGGGCACCTTTGCCAACCTGGCCAGTGATTGTGGGAAGTAGGGTTGGAGCCAGCGATGGGTGCTGGGCACGGGCAAATTTGGCAGTCCCAGCAGCATGGAGTCCCTTGCCTGGGCTTAAAGCAGAACCCGCAATCACGGGGCCGCTGCCACTGCGGTTCACTGCTGCCCAGGCCGGACACCTCGGCCAGAGGCGTTATGCCTGGTCAGGGGCAGAGCCTGCAATCGTGGGGAGCTGGGGATCCCCTGCCCAGACCTAATGCCTCAGCCAGAGGCGTTAGGCCTGGGCAGGGGCAGAGCGGGAGATTGTGGGGAGCTCGGGTCCCCTTCTCAGGCCTAATGCTCCGGCCAGAGATACTAGGCCTGGGCAGGGGCAGATTGGGAGATCGTAGGGAGCTGGGCATCCCCTACCCAGGCCTACTGTCTTGGCCAGAGGCATTAGGCCTTTGGCCGGGGCGTAGCTTGCAACCCTGGGGAGCTGGGGTCCCCTCGCCAGTCCTAACACCTCGGCCAGAGGCGTTAGGCCTGGGAAGGGGCAGAGCGGGAGATCTTGGGGTGCTCGGGTTCCCATGAGGCATTAGGCATGGGCAGTGGCAGAGCAGGAGATCATGGGGAGCTAGGGGTCCCCTACCCAAGCCTACTGTCTTGGCCAGAGGCATTAGGCCTGGGCCGGGGCGTAGCTTGCAACCCTGGGAGCTCGGGACCCCTTGCCAGTCCTAAGGCCTCGGCCAGAGGCGTTAGGCCTGGGAAGGGGCAGAGCGGGAGATTGTGGGGTGCTCGGGTTCCCATGAGGCATTAGGCATGGGCAGGGGCAGAGCGGGAGATTGTGGGGAGCTGGGGGTCGCCTGCCCAGGCCTACTGCCTTGGGCCAAAGGCATTAGGCCTGGGCAGGGGCAGAGCCACCTGCAACTGTGGGGAGCTGGGGGTCCCCTGCCCACGCCTGACAGCTCTGCCAGAGGCCTCAGGCCTGGGCAAGGGGCCGATCTGGTGATTGGTGATCAGAGGGTGATGAGGGTCAACTCCTCTGGCCAAGGCATCAGGCCTGGGAGGGTGGCGGAGCCAGCAATTGGAGTGGGCTGGGGGTCGTCTGCCCAGGCCTGATGCCGGGGCCAGAGGAATCAGGCCTGGGTGGGGGGTGGATCCAGTGATTGGGGGGATATGAGGGTCCCCTTGCCTAGGCCTGAAGCCTGTGTCAGAGGCGTCAGAGTTGGGCGGGGGGTGGAGCAAGCAATCAGAGGGAGATGGGGGTCCCCTCCCCAGGCATAATTCCTGGGCCAGAGGCATCAGGCATGGGTGGGGGCCAGAGCCAGTGATGGGGGAGATGTGGGTCCCCTGTCCAAGCCTGACACCTCTGGCGGAGGTGTCAGGCCTGGGCAAGGGGACGATCCTGGGATTGGAGGGTGATGGGGGTCAACGTCTAAGGGCTCCCAGTATGTGAGAGGGGGCAGGCTGGGCTGAGAGACACTCTCCCCCCTCCCCCCAGTGCATGAATTTCGTGCACCGGGCCCATAGTTATAAATAAATATATTGATGGTGAGGGTGCAGTCCCTGAGGAGAGGGCGGACTGCACTCTCTGTTGGAGGAAAGGGCCAGTGGATCTTCTCCCTGTAAAAGCAGAGAACCTGGAAAAGCACTCTTAGATGTTATCTCTGAAGGAAAAATGTGGTGGTTTTAAAATTCCAATGGCTACAGGCCTTCTTCCTTTCTCCCCCTACTTCTTTGGCAACCTCATATGTCTAAACATACTTTTCCAAAGTCTTTGGTAACTTAAAAAATTGGAGTTGCTTACATTAAGTAATAAAACTTATTAAAACTCTAAATGTTTTGAAATAACAAAATTTTGCAATATTTATTTGAGTTTGACTCGAATGAAAAAACAAAGGACAGATTTGAATCTATTAATTAAATAAGTCTTTGTTAATTTTATTGGAAATATATCCCTAAAAATGTGAAGGTATTACTAAACTAAGAAATGCTAAGGATTTAACTTACCACCTAAAATTTAAGGCTTCCAAGAGTTAAAAGTTCAAATTAAATTGGGAGAAATTATGTGCTCGTAATGATACAATGCATAAAGTTTAGAAATTCATTATCAAGAAAAATAATTCATGTGATTTCTCTGGAAAAACTTAGTAGTACAAAATATATTGTAGTCCTTATGTGTACTATGTGTGGTAAAATGTCAACCTAGGATATACTATTTTATTGGACTGATTAAAAAAGTGGATTAATTCTATGGTCTGAACCAAATTTTTAATATAAAAACCAGTTTAAATTTTATTGATCTATTTTAGAATAATTACAATAAATGTATAATGTAATGTTTGGGTTACACATATTTGTGATAGTCTTTCCATGTTAAATTTCAAGACTTTAACCAAGAGATAGCTTTGAAACTTTTCAAGTGCCCTGGAATAATTCAAGGGTTTACTCTCTTCTAAAAAGAAATATTTTAGGAAAAGAAATATTTTCAAACAAAATTACCCCGATCTAATATACTTGAAATCACTTGAAGCTTCATCAAATAAAAATTAATAACTGTGTTCTCTTTACATGCACGTATTTTAAATGTTATAAAAGTTTCACCCTCTAAGGGAGGGCAGGACAAAGTTGCTGAATACTTCTTAAGCAACATCAGATTATTCAGCAGCAGAATTTTAAGATGGGAGCCCTGACAGCCTGATCTTTAGATAGGCCCCGGGGTAGTGCAACATCTGGACTTCATAGGTCAAATGTATAAGTTTACTTACTTTGCTTTCTCAATAAAGATGCATACTTTAGTCACTAAATAAATTAGCTTTTTACAATATAATCATGGACTCATATAAACTCAGTTATACAAGAAGCAGATATTTTATTAGCAATTGGTTCTAACACAGTCCAGAGTAAAATATCTGTACCTATGCAAATGAGCACTAGCCAAAAGAATGATGTTTAAAAGTAAATTTTAAGCTCAATAAAAAGGAGAAATTTTTAAATCTCTTTTGCTACTATTTACAAAGAAAAGAAAAGTTATTATTGGAGCATTAAATCTCACCATTAATAAGACACCATAGAAAAAAGGGAGTTACTTTTACTTAATCTGTATGCATTGCACAATTGGCCAGCATACTTCCTATTGGTATTTCTTAAAAGGAACCAAGTTTGTAGCTCTATTTAAAAGAAAAAGAAATGTTTTTAAAAGAAACTCCCTAAATGTGGCCTAGAAATTACTCTGGGAGAAAAAACAGGAGCAGATTCCCTTCAAAGATCTAGAAAACTGTAATTAAAAATAAATGTATTAGGCTTCATAAAGAAAAGTAAACCATTTGCATTTTGCCTCCGTAAACAACGCTTATGTCAATATACTCAAAGACTGATAGCAAAAACCCTATTAGTGTCATTTACTGTCCCCACCCAATGACAAAGTTAGGAAATAAGCCTTATTTTTGACTGATTTAAATTAGCAAATGAAAATAAAAGAATATTCAGGGGAACTTAGTTGGAATAGGCAGAAACCTATTCCTGGAGCAGTTACTGTTTTTACTGATAGTTCATCTCATGGTAAAGCTGCTTATAATGCAAAGAATTCAGACCAAGTCATTCAGACCAGACATACTTCTGTGCAAAGAATCGAATTAGAAACGATCAAGGCTGACTTGCAGGATTTCCAAAAGCCTATTCATATTATCTCTGATCTGCCTATGCTGCTGGCCTGGTAAACAGAACTGCAACTACTCAATTTAAATGTCTGTGACCGATGCCTATCTATACTATTTGAACAAGTCCTGGTCCTTTAACAAAAGGAAATGCATAGGCCTATCAATTAGTTATTTTATTAAACAGGCCACAGAATCTCATCAACTTTTACATCAGCCTGCCAAAATATTGTACAGCAGGCAAAACAGATTATCAAGAAATGTCCTCCTTGCATGTTATATCTGCTACAAGGGCCTCTAAATCCCAACTTGAAAAACAAAAGTGGGGGAACAGTGAAGAAATCTCCTGTAAGTAGACTACACCAAGCCTTAATTACTTTAAAATTTTCCCTTGTAATGCTGATGGAAAGACACTCATAGAATTACACTGGTTTCTGAATAAACCAAACCAAAATGGTCTGGTTAAATGGAAAGATACCGAGTCTGGTTTATAGCAGTGTCCCTTTATTAACCTTTGGTCGAGGATATACTTGTGTGTTTCCATAAAACTCCTCCAAGCCTGGGTGGTTCCTGCAACATGAATCTGAGAGAGGAACTGACCAGACTACTGCAACCACAGATAGCAGAGGCCCCAAGAAAAACGCTGAGGAGTCAGAGGAGAAACATCCAGAGATGGGGGATGGTGAAGACGCCTTGCCATGGTAGCACTCATCATCGGTGCATTGGTGCAGGTTGACCATGACAAAGCCAAAAAAATTCAGACCTACATTGTCGTTTCTCACCATTTGTCCACCATCCAGAACTCGAACATCATTGCTGTCATGTCACAAGCTAACTGTGACTGGGAAAGGGATCCATAAAAAACTAATGGCCCCAAAAGAAGCCTGCTATGAATGAATTCCTTAAATACCTGACAATAATATTTAGAAGGACATGAAAGAACTCAATCCTTGTCGTCGAATCTCCCTACGTTTCCTTTTTAGAGTAACCGCTATTGTCTTTCTTTCTTGTTCTTCTATGTTTGCTTCCAGGGTTAAGATGCAGAATGAAAAGTCTTAAAAGGATCTGAGCCCAGCTAATGGCAGACACCTTTCTAAACTAATTAAGAAAGCAAAAAGGGGGAAATGTCGGCCCAGCAAAGACCAACAGTAGTGAACATATCAAAGCGAGAATCCTACAGCAGGCGAATGGACTTTGATATTCAGCATGGCAGAAAATCAGCATTTTGCTACCCTGCTGTTGGCAAAATGGCTGTAAGCAACCTCCTACCATGATAATACTTTTATTGTTTACCAAACTTTACCATTGATATGCCTGTATGCTTTGCTAAAGGGAAAATGTGTATTAAAGTAAATAAAAACTGATGGGTCCTGGGTTTCAGAGAGCCTCTTTACTAGAGAGAAATGCCTTTACCTGGCTCCCCCATGCCTTCTAAATATGTAATTGTTGTCTAGTGTATTCATTTCAGTTCATACACTTTTGCAGTTCCTGAATCTTTGCTGCAAAAGGTTGCTGCAGGGAAGGTAGGGGAAGGTGGGGTTAGAGAGATCAACTAAAGGACTTGAGGCATGCATATGAGCCTGACTAATGGACACTGACACCAGTGGGGGTGATGACATGAGGAGGAGGTAGGAGGGACAAATGGGGGATAAGGACACATATGTAATACCTTAACCAATAAAGAAAAAAATAGCCCTAGCTGGTTAGGCACTGTGGATAGACTATTGGCCTCCAGACTGAAGGGTCCCAGGTTCGATTCTGGCCAAAGACACATGCCTGGGTTGTGGGCTTTGTCCCCAGTGTGAGGCATGCAGGTGGCAGAGAATCAATGATTCTCACGCATCATTGATGTTGCAATCTCTCTCCCTCTCCCTTTCTCACTGAAATCAATAAAAATATTTCAAAAAATAAAAGAATAAACAGATGAATAAAATAGAGCCAGAGTAAAAAATATATGTTTTAGAATATAATAAAAGGAATCCTATTATTTTCAGATATTTAATAATTCCTACAACTTTTGTGATAAAATAGGTTTGCACTGTTTTGGTAATATTATATTTAATATATTTTCCTTAACATATTAATGTTTATTGCATGTAACACTATATTATAACAGACTAATATGCAAATTGTCCCTTCAAACAGGAGTTTGACCAGGAGATCCACCATGGGGTGAAACAGTCTGGCTAGCATCCCGGGCTGCACCATGCAGGCAGCCCCACACTGTTCTGTAGACGCCCCCCCTTCACCCCCTCAATGATCGAGGACCCGCCAGCCAGTATTATGCCCACAGCCCCTTCCCCTGGCCTTCATCTTCCCCCATCTGATCCCCCACTCGATCTGGGTGGAGCCAGCCGGCCAAACACCTGTATCCCTCCCCCTGGCCAACCCGGCGATTGGGGTGTGCAGGCCGGACACCACCCATGCATGAATTGTACACTGGGTCTCCAGTATTATTATATTTAAAATTGTTTTTCTTGGAATATTAATGCTTATTGCATGTAAAATTATTACATTTAAAATAGTTTTTCTGGAAATATTAACATTTATTGAATGTAACATTATGACACTAAAACCATTTTTCTTAAAATATTAAAAAAGTAAATATAAAAAAGAGGGACACTGTATCAACATGGATTAAAAGGAATGCATTCTTCACTCTGGTGTTATCTACTTATTACCTCACTAATCAGAAGATGAAGAATTATTTCCTAACAATGAAACAATAAGATAGTGTTGAGTACAGATGCCCATCCACTACTCACTTTCCACATGGCTTCCAGAAATTAAAGTGCAGCATTCCTTTTAAAACAGCTCATTACTCTAATCCATGAGAGACTGTACCATTTACCTTGACTTCCCATCCCAGTAATGCTTTGCCTTGGATCAGAATGGGCAGGTCTTGTAGGTGGAGGATCCCAACTTCTTGAAGATGGAGTTCTTTTCAGTGGAAGGGAATCCACCCTGCAGCCACTTCTGTGAAGATTAATTGTATGTCCGCCATCCTCTGTGTCATAAATAACATCATTCTACTTGAGTAGGGTCAACATTTGTTAAATGGTCAAGTCTGGTTATTGTGTATAAATATTTACTAAACAGGATCATGGTCATAAGCATGCTGGTTAGCACAAAATGATAAAATTCTATCTTCACATGTCTTCAGTACAGTGCTCAGAGTTATTGAAAATCAGTTTGGATAACTGAGAAAGAACTGAAGCAGAATTATATATATACGTGCCAATAAAACAAAACAAAACACACACACACACACACACACACACACACACAGACACACACCAGAATTTGAATGCAGAGAATCCAGATATACTAAGTGAAAGAAGTTATTTAAAAGATACAAGAAAACAGTCTCAACTAGTCTTCAAACTAATTTCATCTCAATAAAAGCTTTTAAAACATGTAATGTCATAGTTAAAAATTAAAATATAAAAAGTCAAAACATGATGCATTACAAAAAAGTGTTATTTTAAGAATGTTATCATATAATTCCTACAGTTCATTTATAAAATAACTCTTTGATCAGAATACTACACTCTATTTTAATAGTATTTAAAGAAAACATGTTGAATAATACATAATTAACAATCACTGTTTTCATTTTCAAATAGAAAAGAAGCTTATCTTCCAATTCTGTAATTCGTCATGGGAAAGAAGAACTATGAGCATCCTCATATGTGGCCAAATATGAACTGGCAAACTCTTCTCAGTATCACCCAGATGGTAAAAAACAGGAACATTCACCTTCATCTTGCACAAACCCTGCAATAACACTTTAGGAAATTTCCCATGAAATGTCACACATCTAATTATCACAAATGGACACTAAATCTTTGAAATTAGGAAAACTGGTTAATATGAAACCAACTTTTCCTGCTACAGATATATTGAAATGAATACACTTTCCTTTCATAGTCAGTCAAATAAGTAAATAGATAAATTAATTAAAAGACAACTCCCTGAAAATAGCTCGTCAACATGTTTATTCATGTTTCATATTCCTCATATACAAGAAAGAAAGAAGGAAAGAAAGACCAATAAACTTGGTGAATCATTGGTTTTTAGCCTTTTCCTGAGTCAGAGACCCCTTTGTGAATCTATTAAATACCATAGACATTTCTCTTATGTAGTTTCCAAATGGAAAGTTTTCTACATCAAACATAAGTACAAGATCATCTTATCAAATTAATAATAGAGATTATTATTTTACACAGTACAGGGTTGCACATTCCTATACTCAAAACTAGTATTTCAAATCCAATTCTAAATAATGAAGTGTGTGTCCTTGACGTTTATATAGTTAGACCAACTTTTATTTCAGTGGGAATTTTCCAAGGTGAACTGATGTCCTTTTTTTGAGACGAAAGAAGGGTACTTTCAGAACAAATTCTTAGTAGTTCAATAAGTATGAATCTTCACTTTAAACCTACATGACTTCCTGTTCCCAAAGTGTAACATTCTAACATAAGATCAATAGAATTGAGTTCTTCAGAGAACAGTTGAAGTGACTAGAGGCAAACAGTAATGCTAAAATAGACTGAATTTAGCTTGAGGTTTAAATCCTATCCCTGTAAGGTCATTAGGAGTGTTTCACACATTACATATTGCATTCATTATTAGAAGTGCTATACCTCTTTAGCAATTACAAATCATCTTGATCATCAGTATACATTCTCAATCTAATGAACGGTATCATTTCTTTTGCTTTGAATGATATGGATGAAATTGAGGTGTATCTCTTCATTCAATGTTACTGTTTTCACATAAATAATGGTTTCATGCCCATATCTTTTTTTAATTTTTTAAAAAACATTTGAGTTACTGACAGTAACTTTATGAATTTAAAGTTATTGAATTTATGGAAGTTAATATGATCTCATAGGCTTCAGGTACACAAGTCTATGACACCTCATTTGCATATTGTATTATGTGTTTACCTACCTCAGATCTCCTACCATCCCTAGATTTTGGAACATTACCTAAGTGTTTTACACCTGAGGGTCCTTTTGCTTCTCTTACTTCCTCCTCTTCCACTTCTCAGACTTCTCACATCACCTCTATTTCTTGATGGAACTGGTGCCCTCTGCCCACCCCCACTTTGAAAAGATGGTTTCTTGGTGTAGTCTACTTTAGTTGTTTTTCCACCCACAGACTAAAATGAGTACACATAATATCAACACTACATAACATTTAACCTGAACAAATGAGCAACTGTTTGAAACCTACTTATTATTGCAACTAAAATCAAGATCTACCTCAAATTCTTCTCCCAAACCAAGTGTTTCCTTCAAAAATGACAGAGTCCTTTTTCATGGAAAGTTTATGAAACACTTCATTATTAACAATATTCCATTGAAGTATTCAACACAGAACCATATATGTTGGTTAATAAAATTCCTCCAAAGACCCCTAGTAATAAGGACTAAAATGTATGTTGGTTAATAAAAGTCCTCCAAAGACCCCTAGTAATAAGGACTAAAATGTATGTTGGTTAATAAAAGTCCTCCAAAGACCCCTAGTAATAAGGACGAAAATGTCTCACATTCCAGGGGAAAGCACATAAATTCCATTCTTGTTTTTTAGTAGGCTTATTCTTGGTTATCTGGAGAGAGGGATATAGAGATGGAAACATAGATGAAAGAGAAATATTTTGATCAGCAGCTTCCTTAAATGGCTCCTACTGGCAAACCAGCCAGCCCCTTGGGCATGTGTCCTGACCCGGTATAGATGATAGGCCATCTTGGTTCACAATTCTATCCTCAACCATTGAGCAATACTGACTGGGCAATGTGGATTACTTTTTAGAATGTGTCTGTTACTTCATTTATGTTTTGACACATCTATTTCATGTTTTCCAGTGCACCCGGCTTACATAAACTATTTATTTTTTAAAACAAACAATCATTCATTCAAAATGATTAGGTACTTTATTCCTCCTCTACCGCTTCTCAGGTTTCTTACTTTTACTATTTCTTCAGTAAAAATAACAGAAAACAATGTCCAGTATGAATGCAACTCTGTATACAAGGTTCTGATTTGTTTCTCCATTCTATTTTTAATCGGCTCTTTGCACAATCTTTAGTATTTTTATGTTACTGCACTGTTTGATGTTAAATATGGTTCTAAGAAAACAAACCATCTTGAAGGGGAGAGCTGCTATGACTAGGAACCCAGCCTCACCTCTACCCAGATGGGCCTCACACATCACCTGAGAGCCACTCTGGCCACATACCTTTTTACGGCAGCAGCAGACCCACGGACACCGGGACTCCAGCCCCCCACCACTGCCATTGCCTCCTGTGAGTCTTGGAGTGTACAATTGAATTGCAGATCCACTCTGTGGCCATTGGCCCATCACACCCTGGCACCTGGGTTCTGACATGATAGCTAAAATGGGGAGACAAACAAACAACACCCAAAGGACAGAAAAGGAGGAATTGCCAGAAGAGGAACTCAATTAAATGGAGACATACAATATGTTCGAAAAGGAATTCAGAATAAGGGTCATAAAGTTGATACACCAGATGCATGGGAAATCCACAACTTACATAAGAATCAAGGACAAATGAAAAAAATTGATAATAGCTACAATAAAAAATACGATGGAAGGTTTCAATAGTAGACTAGAAGTAGCAAAGAATTGAATCAGCCATTTAGGAGACAAGGCAGAGTAACACACCCTGAACAACACAATCTGAATAGCAACTTGAGAGAAAAAACAGAAAGCAGGTGGATATCCTAAGGGAGATTGGGGATAACATGAAACAAATAACATGTGTATAATAAGGGTGACAGAAGGACAAGATGAGGAACAAGGATTAGGAAACCTATTAGAAGAAATAATCACAAAACCTTCCTGATCTTGGGAAGAAAAAGTCACACAAGCACAGACAGTCCCAAAAAAGATGAAACCAATAAGACCTATACCAAGACACATTGTAATTATAATGGCAAACAATAATGACACAAACAGAACCTTAAAGGCTGCAAGAGAGACACAGAGAGTCATCTACAAAGGCTCTCCTGTTAGATTATCAAATGATTTTTAACAGAAACACATCAGGCCAGAAGGGAATGAAAGGAAATATACAAAGTGATGCAAAACAAGGGACCAAATCCAGGAATACTTATCCAGCAAGGCAATCATTCAAGACTATAGGGGAATTCAGTGTCTTTACAGAAAAAAAAAAATCTAAGGGAGTGTTTCACTACTAAACCATCAATGCAAGAAATGCTGAAGGGACTGTTGTAAAAAGAAGGAATAGAAGAGACAGAAGAAACACAGGCATAAAGAAAAAAGTGGCAACATATCAGTACCTATCAAAATAACCTTAAACCTAAATGGACTAAACACTCCATTCAAAAGATATATAATGGCCAAAATTATAATAAAACAAGACCCATATATATGCTGTCTATGAGAGACCCACCTCAGAATAAGGACTCACATGGACTGAAAGTGGAAGGAGAGAAATACTTTTCAGGCAAAGAAGGGGAAAAAACTAGGGGATCAATAATTATATTTGAAGAAATAAATCTCAAGAAGCCAAGATGGTGATGGAATAGGCATATACGTCCCAGGGCATGTCCCGGAGCAAATGGAGTGAGCAGCTGAAACTAATAACACCCACCCGGAATTGGCAAAGTACACTCAGGTGGTCAGACAGTTTACAGCCAGGAAGGGCAGAGTTCCTCTGGTAAGGTAAAAACCAGGGATCTGGGCAGGAAAGTTTGCCACACCTCTGAGCCCAGAAAGGGTATAAGCACCCCTATGTTCATAGCAGCACAGTTCACCATAGCTAAGACCTGGAAACAGTCTAAGTGCCCATCAGCAGATGAATGGATTAGAAAACGGTGGTATATCTACATGATGGAATACTATGCTGTTGTAAAAAAGAAGGAATTCTTGCCATTTGCAGCAGCATGGATGGAACTGGAGAGCATTATGCTAAGTGAAATAAGCCAGTCAATGAAGGAAAAATACCACATGATCTCACTCATTTATGGATAATAAAGACCATTATAAACTTATGAACAAAAATAGATACAGAGGCAGAGCAGCTTCGAACAGACTGTCAAACTACAGCGGGAAGGCCGGGGAGGGTTGGGGGGCAGGCGGGGAGAGTAAGAGATCACCCGAAAGACTTGTATGCATGCATATAAGCATAACCAATGGACATAAGACACTGGGAGTTAGGGGAGGCCAGGGGATAGTCAGGGCGGGGAAGAAAGAGGAGACATATGTAATACCCTTTGTAATACTTTAAGCAATAAAACAATTTAGAAAAGAGAGAAAAAAGAAATCTCAAAGTAAAGGTCATAAAAAAGAGATAAGACCGATTGCTATGATGTGCTCTGACACCCAGGGAGTAGACTCTCAATGCAAGAGCTGCCCTTGGGGATCAGTGAGCTCCCACAGGGCAGCGCCATTCAGCTGGATCCTGTGCTGACGACTGGCAAGTGGAGCAGCAGTGGCAGGAATCTCTCCCACCTCCACAGAGGCGCTAAGCATGTTTGGCAACTGGGATTAAGCCTAAGCCATCATTCGGACATCCCCTGACGTCTCCCAGGCTGCCAGAGGGTGAGGGACTCTGCCAAGTGTACAAAGTTCGTTCACTGGGCCTCTTATATTGCTAATAAACTACAATAAGATATAACAAAATTCAAATACTTGGAGGCTATATAGTCTTTTATTAAATAAATGGAGGCCCAGGGTATGAATTCCTGTATGGAAGCAGTCTGGTTGTCCTCCCCAGATGGGGGCACATGGGGCCAGGCCTGCAGCGGTTAGTGGCCATTGGCGGTTAACCAGAAGGCCATGCCTCCAATCTGGGCGTTAGCGCATATAGGGGGTGGGGCTGACCTGGGGAAAGGCTGTGAGTGGTTTTCTTATCAGTCCTGCCCCGAATGGGGGATTGGGGGCAGATGGGAAGCAAGGCTGGTCAGGGATATTGCCGATTGGGGCCCAGATAAGGCTGGTTGGCTGCCGCAATGCAAGTCATAGCCACCAGCTATTCTGGTCATTCTGCCATTCCGGTCACAGGGCTTTTATGTACAAAGATAGATAACTGGGTTACCGAAGAGGTTAAAGAAGAAATTAAAATCATCCTGGAAGTAAATGAAAATTAAAAATAAAAGTCCAAAATCTATGGGACACACTGAAAGTAGTCCTTAGAGGGAACTTCATAGCATTACAGGCCTAACTCAAAGAACAAGAAAAACAGTTAACAAATTATCTAACCCGCACAACTTAAAAAGTTAGCCAGAGAAACAAGCAAAGCCCAAACTGAGCAGCAGGAAGGAAATAATGAAGATCACAGCAGAAATAAATGACATAGAGACCAAAAACCGCACAAAAGATTAATAAAGACATGAGCTATTTGTTTGAAAGGATAAACCAGATTGACTAAGCTCTAGCTAGGCTCACCAACAGGACCCCAGTAAACAAAATCAGAAATGAAAGAGGCAAAATAGCAAAAGACCCCACAGATATAAAAAGGATTGTAAATAAATACTATGGACAACTCTACTCCAACAAACTGATCAACCCTGAAGAAATGGACATATTCCTAGAAAAATACAATCTTCCTAAACTCAGTTAGGAAGAATAAAACATAGGACCACGCCAATAACTACTCAGGAAATTCAAGCAGTCACAAAAATAACTTGCAGCAAACAAAAGCCTGGGCGAGACGGCTTCACAGGGACTTTTACCAAGTGTTCAAAGAAAAACTAAAACCTTCTTCCTCAGACTATTCCATAAAATTCAAAGGAAGTGCCATTTCCCAACACTTCCTATGAAGCCAGCATTACTCTAATCCCAAAGCCAGACAGAGAAAACACAAAGTAAGAAAAATGCAGGCCAATATATCTCTGATGACCATAGATGTTGCAATCCTCAACAGAACTCTAACAAATGCGATGCAACATTACATTGAAATGAGCATACACCATGCCAAAGCGGATATATTCTGGGGAAGTAGGATGAGTCAACATCCAGAAATCAATAAGTGTGATGCATCACATAAACAAATTGAGAGAGATTCATATCCATTGGTGCAGGAAAAGCATTTGACAAAATCCAACACCCAATTTTGATAAAAACTCTAAGCAAACTGGGCATAGAGGGATCATACCTCAACATTAAAAAAGCCTTATGTGACAAAACTACAGACAACATCATACTCAATGGGCAAAAACAATTACTCTAAGAAGAGGAACAAGACAGGGATGCCCAATCTCACCACTTCTGTTCGACAGAGTACTGGTAGTGCTAGGCAATGCAGTCAGACAAGAAGAAGTCAAACAAGGCATGCTAAGTGGAAAAGAGGAAGTAAAACTGTCATAATTCGCAGATGGCATGGTATTGTCCATAGAAATACCTAAAGACTCCACCAAAAAAACTAGGAGATTTAATAAATGAATTTGGCAATGTAGCAGGGTACAAAATTAACACCCAGAATTCTATGGCTTTTTGATACACGGATAATGAACTCAGAAATAGAAACAAACAAACAAAAATGCCATTTAGCAGTGCAACAAAATTTTAAGAAACCTAGGAATAAACTTAACTGAGGAGGTAAAAACCTGTTCTTGGAAAACTACAGGAAATTGAAAAAAAGTGATAGAGGAAGACTAAAGCAAATAGAAGAACATACCATATTCATGGTTTGGTACAATCAACATCATTAAAATGTTCATAGTACCCAAAGCAATGTACAGTTTTAATGTATTAACCATTAAAATGTCAATGGCGTATCTCACAGACCTAGAAGAAAGTTTCCAAAAATTCCTATGAATTTAAGAAAAGACCCCAAATAGTTACAGCAATCTGGACAAAGAAGAACAAATTTGGAGGGATCACAATACCAGATATCAAGCTATACTACAAGCCACCATTCTCAGAACTGCCTCTTACTGGAACTAAAACAGACATAAAGACCAATGGGACAGAACAGAAAACATAGAAGTCGACCCTAACCATTATGCTCAATTAATATTTGACAAAGGAGGCAAAAGCATAGAATGGAGTCATACAGTCTCTTCAATAATTGGTGTTGGAACCTGGATGGCAGTCAGGCCTAGGCAGGGTTGGGTAGGTGGGGCAGCGCGGGGCGGGGCGGGGCGCAGTGGGGCTGCTGCGCACTGGGCTAGGACTCTGCTGGCACAGGCACTGCACTGGAGACTCTTGCCCTTCCCGCGGGGTCTGGGGCCTCCCAGCAGGGCCCCATGGAGGACCTTAGCCTGGACAGCTGCAGAGAGGAGGACGAGGCGCCAGGCGCCAAGGGGTGGCCCGAACCCCCGGCCCGGGTGCAATTCCGCGTGACAAGGTTCATCATGGAGGCAGGAGTCAAGCTAGGGATGCAGTCCATTCCCCTCGCCACCGCCTGTGCCATTTACCATAAGTTCTTCTGTGAGATCAACCTGGACGCCTATGACCCCTACTTGGTCGCCATGTCTGCCCTTTACTTGGCTGGCAAAGTGGAAGAACAGCCCCTGCGAACCCGTGACATCATCAACGTGTCCAACAGGTACTTCCACCCAGGCAGCGAGCCCTTGGAAATGGACTCCCTAGTCTGGGTGATCCAGGACAGCATTGTGCAGTGCGAGCTCCTTGTGCTGCGGGTACTGCGCTTCCAAGTCTCCTTTCCGTACCCACACAGGTACCTGCTCCACTACCTGATTTCTCTCAAGAACTGGCTGAATCCTTACAGCTGGCATCGGACCCCCATCTCCGTCACTGCCTGGGCCCTGCTGCGGGACAGCTACCGCGGGGGGCTGTGCTTCCGGTTCCAGGCTCAGCACATAGCGGTGGCGGTGCTCCACCTGGCCCTGCAGGTCTATGGGGTCCAGGTGCCCGCTGAGGCCATGGCCGAGAAGCCATGGTGGCATGTGTTTAGTGGCGACCTTACCAAACCAATCATTGATAACATTGTGTCTGATCTCACTCGCATTTATACCATGGACACAGAGATCCCCAAAGACAAGCCTGGGACACTCGGCTGCCGGGGGACAGCGCCACCACATCGCCCTGAGGGACGGTCCCCAGAGCACTGGCAGGGAGGACTGGCTTTGTGCTGCTGGAGACAGGCCGGTGAAGGCGATGACATGCTGCCACTTTGATTCTCAGGCTTTGACTCTCCCTGGCAGCCAAGGTCCAGATGGGGATGGGCGCTGCACCTCCCGCGGGCAGGAGGGTGCCGCGGGCAGGAGGGTGCTGCGGGCAGCTCTGAGGCCTCCGGGTCTGCTTTTGTCCTTTGAAAGGACGCAGACTACAGCCGAGGTTTGCGATCAGTGGAAGGAAAATCAAAGAACGGATGGGACTGTGCCCCAGGGGATTTTTTTAAAGGCCAGATTTAGAGAAAGTATGACTCAATTAACATAGAGGAAATTTTATTTTGTTTCATTGAAGATATTACAAAGCCAAAATAAAAACATAATAATAATTGGTGTTGGACTTTTAGCACAGATACATGCAAAAAAAATTAGTCTAGACCACCAACTTACACCATACACAAGTATAAATTGGGAATGAATAAAGGACTTAAAAGTAAGTGGGTAACCATGAAAATCTTAGAAGAAGCAAAATATCAGGCATATGTCTCAGCAATACCTTTACTGATACAGCTCCTAGGGCAATGGAAACTGAGGAGAAAAGAAACAAATGGGACGACATCAAATTAAAACACTTCTGCAGAGAAGAAGCGGCCAACAAATACAACAACAACAACAACAACAACAACAAAACAAGGAAGTCCACTGCCTGGGAGAAGATATTTGCCAATGTTATATCAGATAAGGACCTATTCTCCAAAATTCATACTGAACTCATCCACTAAACAAAAGGAAGATCAACATTCCAATAAAAAAGTGGGCACCACCAACATGAAGGCCCCTTCTGACTTATGGTGGCCCAGTTCCTGTGATGATTATTACAGCCACACAGGAGATGGGTATGATGGGGGCACGGCATTTACTGCAACAGCCGATGGGACACCCCTGTAAGAGGTCCTGAGTGTGGTGCTGGCAGCGATCATAGGATACACCATGTATGCAAGAGAGAGTGAATCATGCAGTACAGTAGCTCACCTGATTGGGCACTCGGGGAGTCAGAGGGGAAGCGCCTGTGACAGAAGAATTAGACACTGAAAATAAAAATGATAAGGTACAGACAATATTTTATTGTAAGCAATTTGGCTTCTGTTATTTAAGAATGACAAAAAGCAAATGGTAGGTTTGGGGGAAGCATCAAGAATTGTAGGTACCATTATGAAGTTTCAGGATTGGAGGCAAGGTTTGAATTGTACAAGGTTGCTTCCTAAGTGCTGATTTAAATTACAATATACTTAAATGTTTAAATTTTACATATTGTATTGTTAACATATTCAGAATATAAGCACAACCAACAGACCAACAGAGGCAAGGCACTGGGAGTGGGTGACAAGAACAAGAGACTAGAGATAGAGGAAGCCGGAGGGAAGGTCAGTAGAAAAAAAGAAAGAGACATATATATTACTTTTTGTAAAACCTTAAACACTAACATTACAAAAAATTTTCAGAAGAAAGTGTTCTGCAACATGGGATTTCTTGTCTGATTTTACTACAAACACAGAAAAGCAGTCTGTTTGGATGGTGAGTTATATTCATGGCCCTAAATTTCCCAGGGTGTCTATGACCATATGTGCATGAAGTCTTTGAAGTGAACTGCATACAAAATGAAGCACTGTGTTATTTCGTCATGGCATGCTGCCCTGTTTTCCAGTTAGGGAGGGTAAACAAATGAAGTATTCTCCTTGGAAAACCTAAATGGATAAAAGGATTGAAGAACCTCTGACAAGGCTGCAAAACAAGGATTCCTCCAGCTCTGTGGCCCACACTTTGCCCCCTAAGATACTGATAATGAGCAGGCCGATCCCACTGGCCCCAGGAGGAAGAGGAGACCCTGGGGAAATAGGAGATGGTGGTGAGCAGCAACAGGGCAATGTGGCGTGGCAGCACAGCAGCCTAGGCCTCAGCATGAGGAAAATTCACAAACACCTGTGGAAAGGAGTATAGGAAGAACATGTCATGGCAGCCCCTGTTGAGGGACAGGTGGAAAGGCCTGAAGGTGCTGTGGGCGGCCTAGAGGGAGAGTTCAGAGGAGGGGCTGAGGTAATCTGCTTTGACTCTGAGTGACAGTGGACATGCACACTCCCTCCTCCTGCCTAAGCCCCCCTACCTGAGCTGGAATTGCACTGCCCTTGTTGTACTGGTAGTTCCTGTCTCAGCCACACACCCTGCGGCCCTGGTGTTACAGGCTGTTTCCCTCCCAGCATCCAGGTGTCCCTGTGAGAGAAAAATAATGGCCCAGGAACCTGGCAGCACACCAGGGGAGAGCCCAGGCAGCCCCTCCTCACCTGTCCTGTCCGCTGACTAGGGGCCATCATCCTCTCATAGTACTTCAGGGGATTGAGCCACAGGTCCTTGCTGATGATCTGGTAGGGCAAACAGACCTGGGTTAGGAGAGCACAGGGACCAGAATAGAATCCCAAGCAGCAGGCGGACACAGGAAGCTGTATGCTGGCATGGCCAGTGACATCCCACCTCAGCAATCCTGCCAGATGCTGTCACACTGTGGTCAGAGAACCAGTGGAAGAAGCTGGCGCTGCTGTCCTGGAGCCTGTGGCTGTAGACTTCTCATTCACAATGCTGGTACCACTGAATGGGAGTGGCACGGGACAACCTGTATCCTGCAGGAGAGGGGTATGTGAAGGTGGGTACATCGCCTTCCATCCCTGCCCACCACCAGCTGCAGCCCATGCAGGGAGCCTCCTCTTACCTGTGAGGGTGATGAGATACTCCTTCACAATCACATGGTTGCGGAAGTAGGGGTTGCTGCGGAAGTACAGGCTAATGGTGCAGCAACCCCAGGGATGCCTGACTTCCCTCACCTGCAGAAGGAAAGTGGATCCAGGGAGTGAAATCGCAGCCCAGTGCTGCCGCCTGTAGCTGTTTTCAGGGACAGGCCATTTCCCCACCTGCCCTCCACTACTCCTTGGAGCAGGTGCACTTACCTTCAAATCAATCACATGGCCGAGCATATTTTCATGTTGGACGCTGATCATGGCCGACAACTCTGGGTGGTTGACAAACTGCTTTGGGTCAAGGAGCCTGCAACCTGGGAGCTGGGCATGGACCAGCTAGAAAGAGCAGCCTGGCCTGGCCTCTCCTTCCCTTAAGGCCACTCCTTCCACATAAACGGCAGAAAGGGGCACAGCACCACTCTGTTTCCTGACAGACCCTGATGCCCACCAGATTGTTTTGTGCTGAGGGCTTGACAGGCTACACATCACACATTCCTGCTTCTGACTGAGGAACTGGACATAGAGACGGCCTGTAAGGCAGCGTTAGTTAGTCCCAGAACAGCCCGTGCAACACAGCCCTGTCTGTGGGCATCAGCCCCTGGTGTATGCGTGCCTCTGCCTTGGAGCTCTGTCCCTGGACACCCTGGTAATGCTTCTATGTTGCCTGTACAAGACAGAGGGTGTCTCCAGGATCCTGGGCCAGACCGGGGCGCCCTGCCCCTAGCTTGTCCTCAATGTTCTTTTCTAGGGGAATCAACCCCGCTTACAACGTTCTCCTGCACTGTCCCATGCTCCTTGTGATCCTGCTCCTCTACCCTCAAGGATACAGCTGTGAGCCAGAACCCAGGGATGCACTGGATATTGAGGCTTCTCCGTTTGAAATAGGGCTTGAGCCTCTGCTGAGTCCTGCACCTGAGCCGAGAGAAGGCCCGGCTGGCTTGCTCGTTCATGGGCTCCATCTCCAATTGAAGGGCCTGGAGCACCTCCAGAGGGGACCAGGTTAACTTGGCCCCGGGCCCTGACTGGGCCTGCTCCTGCTGCACTGGCTCCTCTTCTTCTGGCTTTGCTTTGGCCTTGGACTGAGGCTCCACCTCTCCCACCTGTTCCACTGCCTCCATGGTGCACTTCCCCTCCCCCTGCAGGACAAACTGCTCCCCTGCAATTAATTGCTCCTCCATCCACCCCTCCTCCTGGTGGTCACTCCCTTGCGGGTCACCTGGAGCGTGTGCCTCCAGCCTCAGCTCTTCACTCACCACCTCCTCCTGCCTCCCCACCTGTAGATCTGGGAAAACCTCCTCACCTGCCCACTTGGCCTGCCATGGCACCACCTGCAGAAGGCCCTCTGTCCACAGGATAAACTGAGCCTGTGCTTGGAACTCCTCCCACAGGCCCTCCTTGTCTTCCCCTTGCTCCTCACTCTGGGTTCCCTGCTGCACCTCACTCTCCTCTCCCTGCACACACTGCTCTGCAGCCACCCAGTCCTCCCCTCTCCCGCACTCAAGATCAAGCCCAACATCCTGGCCTGTGTCCAACCTCAGCTCCAGGGTCTCAGCCTCCCCCACCTGCATGAAGTCCTCCCACTCCAGCCCCAAAGCTGCCCTCTGAACTTCCTGTGCCCTTGTGTCCTGGGTATCACCACTTCCCTGCACCGAGGTGAAGCTAAAAGCCTCCTGGATCATCCTGCTTGCCCTGTCCTTCCTAGTGCAATGGCCCTGGGGAGCCCTGTGAATCCTCAGGCGCCCTGCAGCTGAAGGCCCCCTAGTGGAACTGAAAGGAAGCGCGCTGCCCCCAGGAGCCCTCAGTCTCCCAACACAGCCTGACTCTGGATGCCCCCTGGATCTGAGACTGGTGCTGTGAAGGAGCAGGTGGTGCAGAGCCTGCTGAGTCCAGGCAAGGTGCTTGCTCACTGGTGCATGCAACCAGGCCCTGGTGTGCTGACTGGGTGCACACTGGGCTCATGCACAGGCGCTGGTCATGTGAACATGTGGTACAGAAGGCACCTGGCCAGGCCCAGCCTGCTGTTTCTGGTTGGGCTCCTCAAAAGCCTCCTCCAATCACGGACGGGGCAGTGGGTGTCACCCTGCGCAACCCCGCCCCTCACTCAAAGCTCTGGTGTAGGTAGATGGTAACTCGGAGGTATCCTCTTATCTCTTCATTAGCCAGAAAAGGGAGATTTTGAAAGCTTAGAATCTTGACCTGACTGAAAAGAAGGAAGAAATGGTGGAACTTGAAAATGACTTCAGGTTTTCTCACTGTGCTGAATGAAGTCAAACACTGCTGCAGTGAAATATTTTACCCGTTGTTCTCCCCGCATGAACTACAATAATAATGTGCTTTGTGTTGACATTTACTGCTGTGTTGCTGACAATTACCCTGAAGAGAAGTTAAGGTGATTCAATGGGTTGGAAAATGTTGACCTAAATCAGAAAGCAGGTCTAATTAAGCAAGTTTATTCTCTATCTATCTAAAGACACACACACACACACACACACACACACACACACACACACACACACATTTATATGGCTAAGGTGACTCGTGCATGTGCCATACGTTTGAAGCTCTTGCTGGCGCCATTTGCATGCATGTGTTTCAAATCGTCATTGTCAATCTGAATTTGGTTGACACTGCTATTATAGAGAAAGGGCAAATAGCAGTACTAAAATATTTCTTCTAATTAATCTCCTTTCAATGGGCACAAATCCATGCACCTGGCCACTGGTATTCTAATAGTGGCAAGATATCATCCGTGACTACTAATATTCTATTGGGCCAGGACATGCCAAATTGGTCACACATATCTATATATATAAAAGCGTAAGCGACATTATGAGTGGTTGGTACAATGCACACCGACCACCTGGACGCAGACGCTCAACACAGGAGCTTCCCCCAGGTGTTCAAGGCTCTCCCACAGCGAGAGCATCACTCAGCCAGAAGGCGGGCTAATGGCTGGAAAGTGCAGCTGTGACAGCAAGCGCCTCTGCTGCCTATGTGTCTATGTGACAAGGCTACGAAGCAGTGGTGCCAGGTGGAGTGGGGCTTGGATGAGCGAGAACAGAGCACCTGGCTTCAGCTTGGGCTCCTGCCCGGCTGCCTGCCCTTTCGTGCATTGCTACATCCCTCAGGAGGTGTCAGACCTAACCTGACAGTCCCACATCTCCCAAGGGGTCCCAGATTGTGTGAGGGTGCAGACCAGGCTGTGGGACGCCACCGGTGCTTGAATTTCGTTCACCGGGCTTCTAGTCATTTTATTATTTATCACCGATTTAGCATGGTTCTCTTCTAATGCTGAATAATTTAAAGGTATAACCTGAATTTTGTAATGATGGCCATTCAGATTTTACTGCTCTTTAGCGGTATTATTTAATGGCTTATATGAAGGGCACTAATCTCCTTCAAATATGAGAAATATTACATGTCCCACAAACAGTACTATGCTTCAGTGCTAATTCTTTCCACTAATGCCCCTAAGGGAGCCTTTCACTAATTTTCTTTGCTCACTAGCTCATCCAAAATTGAAATGGGAAGGCTGCTTGTCTATATTCAAGTGCAGAGGCATATTCTTCTTAACTACACTGATGCTATCAATACTTTCAATTTTACAACATAATTTATAGTGAGGGTCTCTATGTTAGACTTTAAAACATCTCTTTACTAATATGAATAAGTCACTTTTACCTTATTTCTTCACAACTATGTGCACGCTCTGATTTAGCAACTCTCAATGCCTGACTCAAGTGTCCCTTTCCACCCTTCTTTTCATTCAAAACAGGCCATCTGAATCCACACTGATCACTTTTCAGCCTGCTGTGATAATTCAGACATTCCTTGGGTTATGTTGGTCTCAAAGTACATAAGTTTTGTGGTTACGTTACCATTCCCCATTTATTTATTAAAAAAAAAAGTTTGATATTTCTACGTATGCACATATGTGCTTTATATTTTCTTAATATTCATTTACCACAAGAAAGGTCAGCAATTGTTATCTTTCTTCTAATTTTTTTTTTACTGTTGCACACCATTACTGCTGTGTATGTGTGCTCCATGTGAGTGACATATGTGCTTATGTAGGTGGGTTCTGACTTACGCGAATATTGCATTACATCCCACTGCAGGAACGGGTCAACAATGTAACGCGAGGAACTACTGTACTTGTATCCTATTGATTAAGAAGTAGTTATTTGGTCTCCATATTTCTTCAATACGTATATGATTGTTGGAAGTACAAATTATATCTTTATATATTAATGTGTTAATTAGAATTTTCACTCAATAAAAATAAATGCCTTGTCCTTACAAAAAGATCTGGCCTTATAATTGAATGGCCTAATACATATTAGAGTAGGGCATGACTACCAAAGTTTCTCAGAAGAACATGGGTTGAAATGAAGAGTATATCCTGCCTACCCCTACTTGAAACAAGAGCCTTAGTTGAGCTCCATCATGATCCAAACAGAAACAGAAACAGTAAGATACATGGCAGGTTTCTGTTACTATATGCCTACTGAGCATGCCTCAGTGCACATTTCCTGACGATGCTATTGATCAGAATGTGCACTCACAGGACATTAGGGCCTTCATGCACAACTCCATCCTGAAACCACATGAAAAGGAGCGTATTGGACAAGAATGTTAGCAGGGACTTTACAATGCAGAGGGATTCTGAAGAAGATTGGAAAAGGTGGCAGAACCCTAGCCAGTTGGGAACAGTGGACAGATCACCGACCTTCAGACTGAAGGGCCCCAGTTTTGATTCAGGTCAAGGGCACTTGCCTGAGTGTGGGCTCAATCTCCAGTATGGGGCTTGCAGGAGCGAGCTGCTCAATGAATCGCTCTCATGACTGATGTTTCTAACTCTCACTTGCTCTCTGTTTCTCTCTGAGATAAATAAAAATATATTTAAAAGAATGGTGGCAGAATCATGGATGCTGCAGGGACATGCTCCCAGGAACAAACTGATATTCCAACTAAAATACAGAACAACTTCCTGAATAATCAATGGAAAACTCACAGGAGAGAACCCTGACACCCGAGGACCAAAGGTGGAGGCCACATAGACACTGGTAGGAGGAGAGGAGGCTTGAAGGGGCAGGCCTGACACCCACAGAAAGCAACTGAAGTCTCAGAGAGATATCTCAGCTGTGGAGGACTGCCACTGAGAACTCTGGGTCTAATCCCTAAGGTGGGCCTCCTAGCAGAGAGCACCAGAACTGAGGAGCTTACACATATAACCTGTGGATGTGAATAGCAGCAGGGCACTTTCTGCCAGGGAGAGACAGCTAGAAATTCAGGTATCCTCTTAAAGAGCCAGCGCACAAATTTCCCTGTGGAGCCACACAGCTTGTGCCCTGGCAAAGGGAGGGTGAAGTGGACTGGAGCTGTGAAGGAAAAAGCCAGAGCTGGGGAGTCAAGGATTCCAGCACAGAAGACAGACACTTCAAGTTTCCTGGGAGGAGTCATTTCCTCATGCAGCAGAGAAAATCTTTCCCATGCAGACATTTGCCTTTCCTGGAGGAGAGACAATTAACACACACTACTGGGAAACACCTTGCCCTGAGGACACTTAAGAGATTATAAATAACAATAAACCTACACACAGAGGCAACTGCCCCACCCTGTTGAAACAAACTCTTGCTATAACCTGAGGACCATTGCCTTGGAGGCAAGTTAAGTTGGAATCCTATCAGTCTATAGACAGAGGAGAACTCTGGAGGCTTTGAGTCTTTGCCTGACCTACTTAGTCAGAAACATCCTTTAACAATATTCTGCACTAGAGACTGATAGGCAGACAGGTCTACCTAACTTGTCACCACAAACCCACACAGAAAGCCAGAAAGAGAAAATAAATAAACAATCCTCAAATGAGAGAACTGGAGAATTCTCCAGATATTGAGAGAGATGAAGCACAGAGAAGACATTTATCTGAATCAGACTTCAGAGTTATGAAGGTAAAAGAGCTCAACAGCATATAAAAAGATATAGTGACTACGAAAAGAAGATATAAAATGACATAATACAAATAAAGAACACATTAGAAGGAATAGGCAGATATTAGGGAAAGCTGAGGGTCCAATCACTGATTTAGAACAGAGTTAAAAATATCACCCAATAAAAAAAAGATATAAAATGACATAATACAAATAAAGAACACATTAGAAGGAATAGGCAGATATTAGGGAAAGCTGAGGATCCAATCACTGATTTAGAACAGAGTTAAAAATATCACCCAATAAAAAAAAGACAGAAAAATTAAGATTTAAAACAAAAAAACAAACAAACAAACCAACAGGAGGGCCACTTACATAACAGTATTAGAATAGCCAGTGTGCCAAAAGAGGCAGGAGGGGAGAAAGGCATAGAGAAGGTCTTTGAAGAAACAATGGCAGAACACTTACATAACCTGGTAAAGGAAAATCCCACACAAGATCAAGAGCCAAAGAGAACCCCAGAGAAGAAGTACCCAAACAAACCCATGCCCAGACACATCATAATTAAAATGCCAAAAATTAAAGACAAAGAGAGAATCTTCAAGGCAGTAAGATAAAAGAAAACTGTTAGCTATGAAGGAGTTCCCATTAGGCTGACTCCTGATCTCTCATCAGAAACTCTACAGGCCAGAAGAAGATGGCATGAAGTACTCAAGTTAATGGAAAGCAAGGATCTGAGACCAAGATTACTATATCTGGCAATTCTTTCATTCAAAATAGACGGTCAAATACAGAGCTTCCTAGACAGAAAAAGGCTGAAGGAGTACATCATCTCCAAGCCAGCTTTACAAGAAATGCTACAGAGATTGCTGTAATGAGAAGGAGAAACAGAGACAGAAACTTAGCCACACAGAAACGAAATGGAAAGAAATAAATAAATACCTATGAATAATAACCCTAAATGTAAATAGGTCAATGCTCCAATCTAAAGGTGTAGTGGAGCAAAATGGATACAGAAACATGATGCAAGTATATGCTGTCTACAGGAGCACCATCTCAAAACAAAAGACACACACAGGATGAGAGTGAAGGAATGGGAAAAATTTCCATGCAAATGGAAAAGAAAAAAAAGGCCAAAGTAACAATACACATACCAGAAAAAATAAACTTTAAAATAAAGGCCATCACAAGAGACATAAAGGTCACTGCATGATACTGAAGCGACCAACCAACAAGACGATATAACCCTAGTAATCATATATTCAGCCAACATAGGAGCACCTCAATATATATATAACTCAAACAAACAAACAAACAAAAAATCAAAACAAACAAAAATTCTAGAAGACTTTAACAGAGAGTGTGACAAAAGGATAGTCACAGGAAGGGACTTTTATCACCCCTCTGACATCACTGGATAGATCTTCCATATGAAAAAATAACAAGGATGCAGAGCCTCTAAAGGACACACTGGATCCATTAGATTTAATTGACATTTTAGAACAGCGGTTCTCAACCTGTGGGTTGCGACCCCTTTGTGGGTCAAATGGCCCTTTCACAGGAGTCGCCTAAGTAAAGGGTGTCCCACAATTCACGCAAGAAGTAATTTTGATAGAAAACAAGGTTTATAATTAAAAACTGTACATTTTTATTGATTCATAAAGAAAGTAAAAGAACTGCACTTGGAAAACTACAGGACATTGAAATGGAGATAAAGATATCAGCCAATGGATTCATATACCATGCTGATGGGTTGGTAGCCTTAACTTCATTAACATGTCCATACTACCCAAAGCAATCTATAGATTTATTGTAATCTCCATTAATATACCAACAGAATATTTCACAGACACAAAAAATCCTCGAAAAAATTCAAATGGAGTAAAAATAGTCTGAGGAAGAAGAAAAAAGTTGGTGGGCTCTCAATACCAGATATTAAGCTATATTATAAAGCCACCATTCTCAAAACTGCATGCTACTGGCACTAGAAAAGACCTATACTCCACTGAAACAGAACAGAGAACCCAGAAGTGGACCCAAGTCATTACGCTCTATTATTAATTTACAAAGGAGGCAAGAGCATACAATGGAGTCAAGACAGTCTCTTCAATAAATGTTAGGAAAATTAGAAAGATACATGCAAAATAATGAAACTAGACCTCCAACTTACACCATTCACAAAAATAAACTCAGAATGGATCTACTTAAACATCAGATGAGAATCTATAAAAAAAAAAAAAAACATAAGATTGCCTATGTAGCAATATATCAGATATGTCTTCGCAGTATCTTTATTGATACAGCTCCAAAGGCAATGCACACAGAGGGGAAAATAAACAAGTGGGCTACGTCAAAATAAAACCTGCACACCAAACAAAAACCTGAAGAAAACAACCCGAAAGCCCACTGCATAGGGAGAACATATTTGCCAATGGTATCTCGGATAAGTGTTGAATCTCCAAAGTTTTCAGGGAACTCAAAAAATTAACAATAGGAAGATAAACAATCCAATCAAAACATGGGCAAAGGACCTAAATTAACACTTTTTAACAGGAGACCTATAAAAGGCCAAGAGACATACGAAAAATGCTCAAAGGCACGAACAGTCCAAGAGATGCAAATCAAAATGTCAATGAGGTACCATCCACACCTGTCAGAATAGCTGTCAGAAAAAAATCAACAAACCACAAGTGCTGGTGAGGATGCAGAGAAAAAGCAACCCTTGCGCACTGCTGGTGGGCATGCAGACTGCTGCAACCACTGTGGAAAATCATATAGAATTTTCTTAAAAAATTAAAAATGGAGCTCCCCTTTGACCCAGTGTTCTCTCTTCTAGGTATATATCCCAAGAAATGAGAAAGGCCAATCAGAAAAGATATATGCAACTGTATGTTCATACCAGCCCAATTTACAATAGCTAAGATTTGGAAACAGTCTAAAAGCCCATTAGCAGATGCACGGATGAATAAACTGTGGAACATCTATACAATGGAATACTCTACTGCTGTAACAAAGAATGAACTCTTATAATTTGAAACAGCATGGATGGACTTGGAGAGCATTACACTAAGCAAATTAAGCCAGTCAGAGGACGATAAATATCACATTATCTCACTCATTTGTGGAATATAATGAACAACATTAGCTGATGAACAACAAGACATCCAGACACAAAGAAGCATTGATCACACTGTCAAACCTCAGAGTAAAGTGCTTGAGGCAAAGACCAACAGTAGTATGTGTGTGTGTATATGTGTGTGTGTATGTATACGTGTGTGTGTGTGTGTGTGTGTGTGTGTGTGTGTGTGTGTATGTATGGAGGGCTAATGAACTTTGACATGAACTTTGATATTCAGCAGGGCTGAAAATCAGCAGTATATTACACGGCTGTTGGCAAAATGGCTGAAGGCAATCTTGCTAACCTGATGATTAAACCTTACTGCTGATATGCCTGTCTGCTTTGCTAAAGGGCATATATGAGAAACCTACAGCCAAGTAAATGAAAGCTGATGGGTGCTGCATTTCAGAGAGCCTCTCCCCAAGAGAAAAAGGTCTCCGCCTGGCTCCCCAATGCCTTCTAAATTTATAGTTGTTGTCTAGTGTATTCATTTTGTGCAGCTCCTTTCCCAGATCCTGAATCATTGCAGCAAAAGGTTGCAACATTCTGGCGCCCAATGTGGGACATCTGGAGAAGAAGTCTCACCAGAGCAAAAAAAGAAGACTGTCAAGGGCATGTACCTTGGTTGCGGGGACATACCCAGTGGGGACTGTGCAGGAGGCAGCTGATTGATGTTTCTCTCTCATTGATGTTTCTAACTCTCTATCGCTCTCCCTTCCTCTCTGTTAAAAATCAATAAAAATATCTTAAAAAAAAACTCATTCAAGCATTAAATCTCACCATTAATAAGACACAATAAGTAAAAAGATAGTTTTACTTAATCTGTATGCATTACAGCATTGGCCAGCATATCTCTCTCCAATTGGTATTCCCGAAAAGAAACCAAGTTTGTAGCTCTATTTAAAAGAAAGAAAAAGGCTTTTAAAAGAAACTCCATAACTGTGGCCTAGAAATTTCTCTGGAAGAAGAAACGGAAGAAGATTCCCTTCAAATATCTAGAAAACTGCATATAAAAATAAATGTATCAGGCCTCAAAAAGAAAACAATTTGCATTATGCTTTCCTAAAAAAAAAATTATGTCAATATACTCAAAGACTGATAGCAAAAATCCAATTAGAGTCATTCACTGTCCCCACCCAATGAGAAAGGAAGATAGGAAATAAGCCTTGTTTTAGACTGATTTAAATGAGCAAATGAAAATAAAAGAATATTCAGGGGAACATAGTTGGAATAGGCAGAAACCTATTCCTGGAGAAGTCACTGTTTTTACTGATAGTTCATCTCATGGTAAAGCTGCTTATGCTGCAATGAATTCAGACCAAGTCATGCAGACCAGTCATACTTCTGTGCAAAGAATCGAATTAGAAACGACCAAGGCTGACTTGCAGGATTTCCAAAAGCCTCTTCATATTCTCTCTTTATCTGCTTATGCTGCTGGCTTGGTAAACAGAACTGCAACTACTCAATTTCAATGGCTCAGTGACCGAAGCCTTTCTATACTATTTGAACAAGTCCTGGTCCTTTAACAAAAGGAAATGAATATGCCTGTCAGTAAGTTATTTTATTAAACATGTCACAGAATTTCACAAGCTTTTACATCAGCCTGCCAAAATATTGTACAGCCGGCAAAACAGATTATGAAGAAATGCCCTCCTTGCATGTTACATCTACTACAAGGGCTCTAAAATCCCAACTTGGAAAACAAAAGTGGCGGAATAGTGAAGACATCTCTTGTAAGTAGACCACACCAAGCCTTAATTACTTTAAATTTTACCCTTGTAATGCTGATGGCAAGACACCCATAGAATTACACTGGTGTCAGAATAAGCCAAAGCAAAATGGTCTGGTTAAATGGAAAGGTACCGAGTCTGGTTTAAGGAAGGGTCCCTTTATTAATCTTTGGTCAAGGATATGCTTGTGTATTTCCAGAAAACTCCTCCAAGCCTGTGTGGATTCCTGCAACATGAATCTGAGAGAGGAACTGACCAGACTACTCCAACTACAGATAGCAGTGCCCCAAGCAACATGCTGAGGAGGCAGAGGAGAAACATCTAGAGATGGGGGATGGTGACCATGCCTTGCCACGCTAGCAGTCATCAGCTGTGCCTAGGTGCCGGTGGCTCTTGACAAAGCCCAAAGAGGTCAGACCTGCATTGTCATTCCTCACCGTTTGCCCACCATCCAGAACTCGAACATCATTGCTGTCATGTCACAAGGGAACAGTGACTGGAAAGGGACCCATAAAGAACTGATAGCCCAAAAAGAAGCCTACTATGGACAAATTCCTTCAATAGCTGAAAACGATATTTAAAAGGACATGAAAGAACTCAATCCTTTTCATTGAATCTCCTTACATTTGCTTTTTAGAATAACCAATGTTGTCTCTCTTTCTTGTTCTTCTATGTTTTCTTCCAGTCTGAAGAAGCAGAATCACAAGTCTTAAAAGAATCTGAGCCCAGAAGATGGCATACACCTTGCTAAATTAATTAAGAAAACAAAAAGGGGGAAATGAAGGGGTAAAGACCAAAAGTAGTTAACATATCAATGGGAGAAGTCCCACAGAAGGCGAATGGACTTTGATGTTCAGCATGGCAGAAAATCAGCATTTTGTTATCCTGTTGTGGGAAAAATGGCTGACGGCAACCTCCTAACATGAAAATTCTTCTATTGTTTACCAAACTTTACCATTGATATGCCTGTTTGTTTTACTAAAGGACAAATGTGTATTCAAGTAAATAAAAGCTGTTTTGTCCTGGGCTTCACAGTGCCTCTCCATTAGAGAAAAAAGCCCACAGTACACAAAAAGAAAGAGATAATAAAGGTAAGGTCAGAACAGATATAAATGACGTAGGGATGAAAAAAAAAATAATACAAAAGATCAATGAAACCAAGAGCTGTTTCTTGGAAAGAATAAACAACATTGATGAACCTCTAGTCAGGCTCAGAAAGAAACTAAGAGAGAGCACCCAAATGAACAAAAACAGAAATGAGAAACCTGAAGTAACAAACGACCCCACAGATATACAAAGTATTGTAAAAAATTACAATGAACAACTCTACTACAACAAACTGGACAAGCTCAATAAAATGGACACATTCCTACAAAAAGACAAGCTTTCAAAACTCAATCAGGAAGAAGCAAAAATCCTGAACAGACCGATAAATACTGATAAAATTGACACAGTAACCAAAAAGCTTCCAAAAAACCAAAGCTCTGGACCAGATGGCTTCACAGGGGAGTTTTACCAAACATTCAAAGAAGAAGTAAAACCAAACTTTCTCACACTATTTCAAATATTTCAAGAGGACGGCATACTTCCAAGCTCTTTTTAAGAAGCCAGCATTACCATAATCGCAAAGCCAGAAAAAGGCACTACAAAGAAAGTGACTTACAGGCCAATATTCCAGATGAACATTAATGCTGCAATCCTCAACTAAATTCAGCAAACTGGATTCAGCATTGCATTAGAAAGATCATATACCATGACCAAATGGGATTTATTCCAGGGATGCAAGGATGGTACAAAATCTGCAAATCAATGAACGTGAAACATCACATAAACTATTTGAGGGAGAAAAACCACACAATCATATCAATTGGTGCAGAAAAGGCATGTGACCAGGTGCAACAGCCTTTTCTGATAAAAACACTCAGCAAAGTAGGAATAGCAGAATCATCCTTCCACATAATAAAAGCCTTATATGACAAACATACAGCCAACAACATACTCAAAGTGCAAAACAAAAACCATTTCCCTCTAGGACAGGAACAAGACAGGGACGCCCACTTTCATCACGCCTGTTCAACACAGTACTGGAAGTCCTAGTAAGTGCGATCACACAAGAAAAAGAAAGAAATGGTTCCCAAATTGGAAAAGAAGAAGTAAATTGTCATTATTTGCAGATGACATGATACTGTACATAGAAAACCACAAACACTCCTTCAAAAATTTAATAAACTTAGTAAATGAATTTGGCAATGTAGCAGACTACAAAATTAACGCCAAGAAATATATGGCATTTTTACACAATAAATAGTGAACTTACAGAAAAGGAGATTGAAAAAAGAATCCTATGTATCATCCCACCAAAAAAAATAAGACACCTAGGAATAAGTTTAGCTAAGGACGTAAAAGACCTACACTCAGAAAACTAGAAGATGTTGAAAAAAGAGATAGAGGAAGACATAAACAGATGGAAGGACATACCTTGTTCATGGATTGGTAGAAACAACCTCATTAAAATGGCTATACTACCCAAAGCAATCTATACGTTCAATGCACTCCGCATTAAAACATCAACATCATATTTCACAGACCTAGAATGAACTCTCCAAAAATCCATCTGTAATGAAAAAAAAGACCCTGAGCCCAAACAGGATTGGCTCAGTGGATAGAGCGTCGGCCTCCGGACTGAAAGGTGCCTGGTTCGATTCCGATCAAGGGCATGTACCTTGGTTGGGGGCACATATCAAGTAGGGGGTGTGCAGGAGGAGGCTGATCTATGTTTCTCTCTCATTGATGTTTCTAACTCTCTATCCCTCTCCTTTACTCTCTGTAAAAAATCAATAAAATATATTTAAAAAACAAACAAACCCCAAAGAGCTGCAGCGATCCTGAGAAAGAAGAACAAAGTAGGAGGGATCTCAGTACCAGATATCAAGCTGTTTTACAAAGCCACTGTTCTCAAAACTGCCTGACACTGGCACAAGCATAGACATATAGGCCAATGCAATAAAACAGAGAACCCAGAAACCAATCCAAACCAATAAGCTCAATTAATATTTGACAAAGGAGGCCAAAACATACAATGGAGTTAAGACAGTCTCTTCAATAAATGGTGCTGGGAAATTTGGTCAGACACATGCAGAAAATGAAACTAGGCCACCAACTTACACCATGCACAATAATAAGGTCAAAATGGATAATGACTTAAACAGAAAGCTGGAAACCAGAAAAATATATAGAGGAATCCATAGGCAGCAGAGTCTCAGATATATGCTGAAGCAATCTCTTCACCAACGCAGCTCCTGGGGCAATGGAAAATAAAGTTAAAGCAAACAAATGGGACGACATCAAAATAAAAGGCTTCTTCATAGCAAAAGAAACCATCAACAAGACAACAACAAAGCCCACTGCATGGGAGAACATATTTGCCAATGTTCTCTCTGATAAGGGTTTCATCTACAACATTTACAGGGAACACATACAACTTAACAAAAGGAAGATAAACAACCCAATCACAAAAATGGGCAACGGACCTAAATAGATACTTTTCCAGAGAGGACAAAAGGAAGGCCAAGAGACACATGAAAACATGCTCAGAGTCACTGATCACCCAAGAGATGCAAATCAAAAGGACAAGGAGGTACTACTTCACAGCTCTCAGAATGGCTATCACCAACAAATCAACAAAGGGCGAGTGCTGGTGAGGATGGCGAGAAAAAGGAACCCTCCTTCACTGCTGGTGTGAATGCAGACTGGTGCAGCCACTATGGAGCAGAGTATGGAGTTTCCTCAAAAAACTAAAAACGGAACTCCCATTTGACCCAGTGATCCCACTTCTAGGAATATATCCCAGGAACCTAGAATTACCAATCTGAAAGGATGCATGCACCTCTATGTTCACTGCAGCACAATTTACAATAGCTAAGATTTGGAAACAGCCTAAGTGCTGGTCAGCAGATGAGTGGGTTAAAAAGCCGTGGTACATCTACACACTGGCATAGTACGCTGCCACAAAAAAGGAAGGGGCAGTGACCATGTGCAACAGCATGGATGGAGCTGGACAGCATTATGCTAAGCAAAGCTAGTCAGTCAGTCAGTCCGAGAAAGAGAAATATCACATGACCTCACTCATCTGTGGATTATAATGAACAACATAAACCAATGAACAAAAACAGATCCAGAGACAGAGAAGCATGGATCAGACCATCACCCTCAGAGGGAAGGTAGGGGAGGGTGGGGCTAAGGGGGAGAGATCAACCAAAGGACTTGTATGCATGCCTATAAGCCTAGCCAATGGACACAGACACCAGGGGGTGAGCGTGAGGGCATGCTTGCGGGGTGTGGGTGGGGGTGTGGGGGTAGTGGGGGATAAGAACACATATGTAATACCTTAATCAGCAATAGAAATGAAAAGGAACCCAGGAACATATCATCAGGTGAGAATTCACACACTCACACTCACGCACACTCAGGCACCCGCACACTCACACCAGGAGAGGGCTCTGCAGCTCTCAGTGGAAGTCACCTCTTATGTCCCAGCCTGACCACCGCTTTCTCACCAGCTGAACCAGAGGACAATGATGAGTGACGGCCCTGGTGCTCTGCGGAAAGCGACCTCTCCCTCCCGTACACTGCCCACTGTCCAGCAGCCACTTTTCTGCCCCCTCTCTGCCCTCCACGCGCTTAGCAAGGCTGGGCTGGCCTGAGAGCCCACAGACTTGAGGACCCAGATCCCGGGGGAGTTGGCGCCGGGGGCTGTGGGGGTCCCCTTGGTCAACTGCAAACTCGGCCTGCTGAGGTCACCCAATAAAGGCCGACGCCAGAATTCCATGTATTGTTCCGTGTCAGTCTCCTCTGCGAGCTGCCACTCTGGCACAGCAAGCGGAAGGCCTAATGCCAGTGAGCCAGGTTTGGACCTCAGGCCTTCACTACAACAAGGTGGGAACTCATTTTCAGATGGAAAAGCCGGCGCGGAGTGGCTGCGGGTTACCAGTGACTAGAGCAAGTTCACCCCCAGAGACAGCAAGTTCATCCCTGGAGACAGCAAGAACCCAGAGTGTGCGCTTACCTTTTCCACAGGCAGTGCTCCTCACCAGGTGGACACCTGCACAGCAGGGAGGCTGGCTGGAAGTAAGAGGTGGGGGGCGTCGCCTGGCAAGCTTTCTGGGACTGTGCCCTTGTTCCTTTGGGGGCAAAATCTCTCAAGATCAGGCGACCAGGAACAAACCAAGATCAGGGGACAGAATGGGGGGACGTGTTTTAACAGGCCCAGAGAAAGTGGGGACAGGGGCGCCTGTGCCACACCCACCAGGCTGCAAGGGGTGGCAGAGGGTTTGGGACTGTCAGGGGAACCCTGTGCTTCCAGGCATGAGGGTGGGGGCGGCCGTGGAAGTGGAGGGAGAAACAGGAGGCCGCGACCCCCAGCTAACCTCCCACTTGCCACCCCTGGTCTGTGTTTCTGGGGACCCCTTTCCCTCAGTGGTTGTGGCTGCCACTTACCTACCTTGTTCCCTGGGCCAGGCTTGGCGCCCCACTCCCACCCCACCGCAGCCCTCTGTCTAGAAAAGAGCGCCCTGCCCTGGGCTAGCCCACTGTCCCTACTGTCTGGATGGGGACATTTTAGTAACCCCCGGGGCAGAGGAGAGCTGGCCAGATGCAATTACATTGTCTCTCTCCACAGGTGCCCTCCTCAGTCTACCCCTGGGGTTTGGGTCATCAGAGCTCTTTGACAAGCCCCGAATCCAGCCTTTGCTCTGCTCACCTCCCCTAAGCCTTCAGGTGATGGCACTCTCCCTGCCTTCCTCCCTGCTCAGGAAGGGGTTCACCTCTCACCAACAAATCCCTTTGGCAAAGTCACACCTGGGCCTGAAAGCAGAAGAGTGGGCAGGGGGCTCCTGAGGAGGAGCAGGCCAACAAAGCTGAGGAGAGGTGGGGAGGCACCAGCCACAGCCTGGTGCTCAGGCACTGGCAGAGCTGCCCCTTAGCTGAACCTTAACCCAGGGCTCTCCTCTCAGGTGGCGCCTCCAGGGCACACAGGGGGCCTGGCATGCTCAGTCTGGCAGGTTTTGCTGCCTGCTTTTCCATAGTCTCTTTAGGAGACAAAAGCCAGGCTTGTGAGGAGAGAGGGAGAGGGGAAGAGTAAAGCTGAGGCAGAGCCTTGTCATCCAGGCTGGCCTGAGGCATCTCCTGGGGGTCTTTGGAAATCAGCTTCTCATAGTGGGGAAGGGCTTCTCTAATAAGAATAGAGCCGCAGTTGTTTAATCATTACTTACAAACTATAAATACGAGGTCCCAGGACACTGGAGGATGAAACAGGCTCTACTGAAAACATAGGCTGCCTCCATGGCCCATTACTCAGAAAAGAACTGCATTTTGCGAAGAGACCAGGCACAGGACAGGCTTTGATTTGGCAGCTGTGCCTGCACCCTGACACCCTCCTGGGGTCTTTCTCAGGAAGCCTGACCATTCCAATCTCATCCCAGGAAGGGGCTGAGCTGTTCCTAAAGTCTTGGAAGATTAGCCACCTTGTGGTCAGCCTTTGAGCTCCTGAAGGGCAGATAGTAGGCCCTCCCCTCCCCTTTGCAAGTGACACTTGCAGCTGGCAGCTACAGGTAGCTATCTTCTCCCCAAGAGGCTGAGAGCCGAATTTCCAGTGTGAGCGACAGCTCTCCCCATACTGACCGCATCCTTGGATAAACACTCATTGTGTGGTTCAACCCTGTCTCTGCTTAACTTGGCTCAAGTAGTGACAGGCAGCCTCAGACACATTGTGCTGCCTTTCTCTTTCTCACTCAGACATGGGGAATATTCAGACTCTGCAAATTGTAAGACCTTATCTGAGAGGGAGATTGGGGAGCGGACACTGTGTCCCTGTCCTGCAGGTGACCCTGCATCTCTTCACCATAGGCTGTGGGGAGGTCGTGTGGGCAGAGCGTAACAGCAGGGTGGTGAGGCTGGCTTCCTGTGTGTCCCTACCCTGCCATTCCTCCAGTCGTTCCCCATGCCTATGAACTAGCAGAGGTTAAGGTTTCCAGCTACATAGATGGAGGAATGAGGACAAATGAGGCGACTGCTTTCAGCCCCAGTGGATTTGGGATTGTCACCTAGAGCAGAGCAGATAAAAAACAGAAACAGAAACAACTCACCTGGGAACTGGAGATTCAGCATAGCCCTCCCCCCTCTCTCCTAGATGGATTTGGCAACTATTTGTCCTGGAGTGGCTGCTAATGCCATGCTCAGAGCTACACACAGTCTCTCCTCACAGAGTTTACAATGAAAACAGAAAACACAAACACACACACACACACAGCAAAACCCAACAAGACCATTATCTACAAATGGCTCTTTGTAACTAATTCTGTCAAGAGAACAAAGGGGCTGGTATGGAAAGTTACAGAGGCAGGAGACTCCTGCCTGAGGGTTGTATAAGGAGGGGCCATCAGGGGCTTGGAAGGATCCTGTTGAGGGCATGAGGACAGACAGCACAATTTCTGAGAGAGTAAAGTGCTTGGCCAATTTGAGAATGCAAGAGACACTGGGGCACAGGGGAGGGTGATAGAGTGACACAGAGGGCAATGGATGCATCCCTGGAAGGTGAAATTCAAAGGGAATCTGTTTGAATTTTGCCCACCCTTATGTTCATGATGATCTGGTTGCTTGTCAGCATTGCAGAGCTTGATGCACTAAAAAGACGAGGTCTGTTATATGAAAAGTAAAATGCTCGCCACCTGAGTGATTACATATTGCAACCCTATTCTTGTAAAATTAAATGTGAATATAACATTCATTCATTCCATTGCTTCACCCATTGCCTCATAATGTTCGCCATGTTCCTAGGCGACAGTAAGCCTGCATAAGGAAAAGGGACTAAAGTTCCTGGACGCCACTCTCTTGGGAAATCAGCAATTCATATTTATGAATATCTTAAAGCAGTCCACATGTCCACTAAAAATGATAATGCTAGTTATTGTAAAATATCTTCCTGTATTTTTTACAAGGTTCTCTATCACAATTGCCTCTCCTGGACTAGTGATGAAGAGCTATTTTAATTTTAGAAACATTAAATGTGTCAGTCAACCAGCACTGCATGATAATGATCACCCTTGTGACTTAAAAACCCTTCAGTGATGGAAGAGAGGGATGCTGGATGCTTTTGAAGGAGCTGCAGTGTGTGTGTGTGTGTGTGTGTGGGTGTGTGTGTGTGAGTGTGTGTGAGTGTCTGTGCGCACACACACTACTGCACAGCTGAGAGAGGCTGAGTCTAGCCAGCGGTGGGCACACTGCAGCCCGGGGGCTGGATCCGGCCCATTCGGGTGTTCTATCCGCCCCGCGGAGCCCAAAGAGTGGAGGGTTCTCTTGCTCTCCCCTCCTCTCCTTCACCAACAGCAGTGTTAACATGAATTAGTTCACACAAACACTCCATCCATGCTTTCGTTCCGGCCCTCCAGTCCAGTTTAAGAACCCATTGTGGCCCTCGAGTCAAAAAGTTTGTCCACCCCTGCTAGCCTGTCCTGTGAGAGGAAAAAATAGAGATGAGGTGAAAGGGATACATACTTTTTTCTACAATCACGTACAGTAAGCCTAAGGGGGAAAGAAGCTGCAATCTCAAACTAAGCATGCTTGACATGGATAAAACATACAGCCCTTACTGACTAAGGAAAACTTAGCTTTTTGATGTTGTAGCCAGACTCTTGTCAGGACATTTTGAACTTTCATGCTGTCAGTTGTTTTCAGGTGAAGACACTAAGACGAGGAAGAATAAACAGGGGTCCAAAGCAGGGAGGGCAAATCAAGAAGGAATTTGGGGCTGACTTTTGCTTCCATGACACCCACTGTACAACAGGCTCCTGATATCCTTACAGGCACCTGCAATGGCCTCTGGACTCCCAGCTCACTGCAAGAATAGCCAATGTGAAAGGTCTTGGAGAGAATTCAGGGTGGCCAGAGTGCATTCGCCACAGTGTGTGTCCCGATTTCTGTGAACCACACCTTTTGAAAATTCTTTTGGCATAGCTATCCAGGAGCCCAGAGGGAAAGGCAGGAACCTTCATCCCTGGGCGGCATCCCTTCTCACAGATTCCGGCCTCCCAGAGACTGGACTTGAAGAGGATAGAGCCCTCCCCATGTGAGTGACTGTTGGGGGAGAGGTTGGGTGTGTGGAGAGGAACACTCAGCTGAAGGCCAGCTGCTCACTGACAGGCGGTGCTCTCACAGCTCCATGGCCTTGGCCCAGCGTCAAAGCAACTTCTTAGGAAGGAGATGTAGGCTGCCCCACCAGTCCTGGTCCAGTCCTACTTGGACAGGTTGTCCACTGGTTGCTCCCCTGGTTGCTAAGTCTCAAGCTTGGAACAAAAGGACTTAGAATCCTCAGAGCTCAGGAACAATTTGCATGGAGTTCCCTCCTCACCCCTGAACCTGGTTGGGGAGGGGATGAGAGAGTCAGTGGTGAGTGTCCTTTCAAGTGTCAGAGTGTCAGGGGGCAGAGCCCTGAGGGGTCTCCCCCATGGCTGGGCTCTACTCCCCTCTCTCTCCTCAGGACACAGGTGACCTTTCCCAAGGACAGTTCATGTGGGTACCTGGACTGCCGCCTCTCCCTCCCTTCCAGGTTCACCTGAGTCATCCCCCTCTGCATTTCTTCCTCTTCTCCAGGTCCTGGGTCCAGCCAGCCTGGACCCAGCCTCTGCCCTGTCCAGCTGTGGGCTCAGGAGGTGTGCTGGGTGAGCTGAACTGCCACCAATTCCAGCACTGGACACAGCAGCCACAGGAATTTATAACCCTGCCTCCTGGGACCAAGAATGTCTGGGAACCTCTCCCACACTCGGGATTGATGGTGTCACAGGGGAGGAGGGGAATCTAGCTAATAGACATCTGCTGAAGCCCTCTTGTTTACCATGTTTCACTCCAATCAGGCAAAGGCAACAACGTTCTGAAGAAGGTTTCTCTCTCTCTCTGAATCTTTTGGGCAGGAGCGGGTTGGGTTTGCCCAAATGTTCTCTCTGACTTTTGGGCTTCTAAATAAACAGCTGAAAATCAATATCCCCAAAGGCAGCTTTAGGGTGGCAGAATCTTTGTTTCCTTTATTTCTTAACTATTGGCTAAGAGGGCTCAGACTGGTGTCAGTTGGCTAGATAACCCGTGTCTCATGGTTTCTTAACTTTACTGACAGATGTGTTCTGTTCTTCCTCAACTACCTGGAAATCGCCCATTCTCACTTCTGAAAAATAATCTCCCCCCTTTCTCCTTTGTTCAAAATACTTAGTATATAGTCCAGTTCGCCTGGCTCAGTGGTTGAGCATGGACCTATGAGCCAGGAGTCAGGATTCATTTTCCTGTCAGGGCACATGGTAGGAAAATGAATTCAGGCTGCATCCGCTGGGTGGTGCCCGTGGGGGGCAGAGGATCAATGATTATCTCTCATCGTTGATGTTGCTACCTCTCGTCCCCACTCCTTCCTCTCTGAAATCAATAACTTGCTTTAAAAACTTTAAAATGTCATATACCCAATGTTGCCTCAGTGTGTTTGTAATGTTATGGCTACATCAATTCTATGTGAAAGCTTCTTGCACATGTACTAACCCCTGATGTTCTCCTGTTAATCTCTGTCTGTTAATTTGGCTATTCGCCCAGCCTAGAAGAACCAAGCAGCCACAAAAATATTAATGAGGTATTTTACCTTCATGTTCTGCACAAAGTCTTCTTAGTTTGATGTCTCTCACAGGCCACCTCACTAAGAATTGAGTGCTAAATTGTATCTTTTTAAATCAGGAATGCTGGGTCTGTATTTGCATTTCCTAACATTTGAGAAAATAGATTCATTCACACACCCAAGGTGTTCTAAACAATAACCAAAGTATATGTTACCTTGATAGCTATATTAAAATAAAAACTCAGCTCCTCAAGTGCACTGGATATATTTCAGGGGCTTAATCATCACATGAGGCTGCTGGCTACCATACTGGACAGGGAGGCCCTGGCCCTGTGCTATGTGCAGCACAGCAGGTACTATAAGACTGGATACCTTGTTTCCAGGGGTGGGGAGGGGCTGCTGTTGGTGAAAGTGGTCCCAGTGGAGATGTTGCAAGCACTGGTCTAGGGGAGACACTGCAAGGGTAGATGTGGCAGCTCTGTTTGCCTGTTTGGCAGCTGCAGCCACAATTAGGGACACAGTAGGGAAACTTTGTTTGTGCCCCAGTGTCCCCAATCTCAGTCCAGGGCTCACTAAGGTTTGTGCTGAGCAGAGGTCTCTGGGCTCTGCCAAACCTCCAAGTGGGGTGTGGGTGTGGGGTGTGGGGTATAGGGTGTGGGGTGAGACTCAGGGCATCCTTAACTGCTCCTAATTGAGATTCCAATTGCACCTATAGATGAGAGAGTACTTTATGCGTACGTATTGTGAATGTTTGTTTAGACCAGGGGTGGGAAAACTTTTGACTCGAGGGCCACAGTGGGTTCTTAAACTGGACTGGAGGGCCTGAACAAAAGCATGGATGGAGTGTTTGTGTGAACTAATATAAATTCAAAGTAAACATCATTACATAAAAGGGTACAGTCTTTTTTTTTTTTTAGTTTTATTCATTTCAAACTGGCCAGATTCAGCCCGCGGGCCGTAGTTTGCCCATGGCTGGTTTAGACAGTTGTGGAACTTTGGAACAAACCTTGGTTCACACTTATGGGGTCCTGTGGTCTCATCTCTTGTCCCTTGAGTAACTCTGCTCAGGGGCCCTGTCTCCATGGGGAGCACTCCCGGATTTATACTTAAACATACATAACAGGCACGCCCTCTTGGCCAGGACCCAAGGAGGCAGGACACTCTTTGAGGTCCCACCTTTAGGGGTCTGAAGTAAGGGGGGACAGTGAAGACAGTCCAGGCTCAGAGAAGGCCTCTGAATGAATAGGCATGAACACCTTGCCACCTCCACCCCCAACACAGGACAGCCTGCTGAGACCAATAACCCCAGGGGTAGGCTGCCCTGTCCAGCTCTGGGCTCAGGAGGCACTCTGAGAGCCTCTCACATGGCTGGGTTCCTGTGCTCCTCACCACCCTTGATCACTGCACAGGCATAGTTTGTTTCTTGGGTGACCAGTTGTTTTATTGAGGCTCAACTGGAGCCATGGTCCTGGACTTGCAATCTGCCTGTGCCTTTGTCTTCATTTTCAAGTTCATGAACTCTCTCTTCATGACTCAACCTCCCTCAGCATTCAGGTCTCTGAAGCAGAAGCTCCAGAAGAGCCAGTGACACTGGGGGGGGAGGAGTGCGGGTTATAATGAGGTGGCCTAGCACCAATAAGGCAAGGGCACTGCCTCTCAACTTCTGATGGATCCTGTCAGTTTGTAGCCTTCAGGGATCTCAGACCATTCCTCTGGCTACCGGTTCGGCACTCCAGCCTCTGTGATCATCTCTAGGCTCCAGCCTGGAAGGGGGCTGATGTCATTGTTTTATATCACATCTGTGGCACTTACCACAGTGCCTCAAGCAACTGGGGAAAATGAGAGCAAACCTGCCTGAGCTCCCAGGATCCCTGCTCACTGAATTCCTGCTTCCCTGTGTCCAGGGACATTTATGTCTCCATGGCTGGAGTTCTCTCTGAACTCCTCACCTCTCATCATGGACACGAGGAACCTACTCCAGTTTGGTGGCCCCTTGAAAAAGAAGCGTACTTCAAGAGACACCACAGATGAGAACTTCCTTTAGGCTCTCTGTCTCCTTTGACACAACAATCAGTCAATATTTCATGAGGACTGAGCTGGGGGAGAGTTGGAGGGACAAATCCTGTGCACAGTAAGGAACTGACTTCCCCAAGGCCCTACCCTCTGCCCTCGTACCAAGCTTGGCACAGTGTCCTTTCCATCTTGATGAAATATTTCCCAATTGGCTCCTTTGCCCATCTATCAAAAGATAGCATGGGGCTTTGTCTGGTGAGCAACTTCCTCCTAACTGCATTCACCTAATTTGCCTAGAGGAAAGCATGAAGAAATTCATCCACCCACAGGTGTCATGAATTTGGAGTCTATGAGGAACTTCTGAACAAAGTTGGGCTTGTGCTTCTGGAGCCTTGTGTACCCGGTTCTTCTCCCGTCAGTATTTTCCCAAACTCAGAGTATAGCCATCAGTCCCAGCTTGAGGAATCCCCTTGCCCCTCCTGGAGCAGAGCCTCACAGGGACCAGGGGGAGCCTCTCCTCTCTCAGGTGGAGTCACACCCTGATCATCTGTCCTTCAATTCTGTAATGCCAGGTAGGTGCTGGGCCCAGTGCCTCCTTAGACATCAAGGAAGAGAAGGGCAGAAAGTTGAGAGGTGCCAATGGATGTCACCCAGGCTCCACACGGAAAGCATCTTCTTGCCCATGATGGGAGGGAAGGAATGCCTTAAAGAAACACATGGGAACCAGTGTGGGAATTCATAAGCGACGGCCTAAAATGTCTTTGATTGTAGGAGGAAAATGTCCTCTTTGGTTTATGGTAAGGCATAATTCAATGGGAAGCACTAGTGAAGGCTACAGAAGCTAGACTGTGAGCAAGGTTATACTGATGGATATTTCTAGGTCCTTCCCTTACTTTGTGTGCAGTCCTAAGCAGTGGGAACAGACTCTCAGGTTTCCATTAATATTAAAAGTATTTCAAGAAAAGGACAGCCAGGTCAATTTAAACGCTGTTTAAAAGTTGGTTTGGGGTAGCTCCTGTGTCTGGAACACCTCCATGTGCCACTGTGCAAAACATCCTGAGAACAGCCTTTCAGAGCCGTGTATGTGTGTGTGTGTGTGTGTGTGTGTGTGTGTGTGTGTGTGTGTGTGTGTGTCACTGTGCAGGACTGGAAGGCTGGTTCCAGAGCCTAGGTAATGAGGCCACAAAGATATCCTGGTGTTAATCCCTGGGATCTGGGAATGTTACCTAATAAGGCAAAAGGGAGTTTGCAGATGGGATGAAGGCTTTGAGATGGGGACTGGGATTGTTAATTATATGCCTTGATTTCACAGCCCACAGGACAGGACAGCAGCCCAACCTAAACATGATTTCTGGGTGTGTCTCTGAGCTAATTTCAAGAGAAGATTAGCATTTGAAGTGGTGGACCCTAAAAGGATATCACCCTCCCTATGTGCACAGCATCAATTCACTGAGAACCTGACTAGAACAAAAGGAGGAACTCACCCCTATATTCATGAATCACTGTAGGGTTGGGACAGCACATCCCATCTCACAGGCCTCTGTCCTCACACTGGATCTTAAACCATCAGCTCCTCTGGTTCTCAGGTCCTCAGTCTCAGGCAAAATTAGACCAACAGCTTTTCTGGGCCCCCCAGCTTGCAGATCTTGGGTTTGCTCAGTCTATGTAATCACACCAGCGAAGTCCTCATATCCTCTTGCTGCTCTGAAGAACCCTGACTAATACAGTGGATTACGAATGTGTGCATGCAGAGTTGGGGACAGAAGATGAGCAGGAGATGGGACCACAGAGCAGAGACTGGAGTCATGTTGCTACAGCCATGGAATGCTGGCGACCTAGCAACTGGAGGAGCCAGGAAACAGACTCTCCCTGAAACTCCACAAGGAACCAGCGCATCTCTCACCTTGACTTCTGCTATTCTAAGCCCCTGGGTCTTCTCAATCCCACAGATCCTTTGCTTCTTTGTACAATATTTTTCTCCTCACAATTTGAGAAGTCAGTGTGTCTTCACCTGGCACCATGTTTCTCATCCAACCTTGCTATTCGGTGTTTTTAGGTAATGTGTCCTCAGCCTTGAGCCAAGAGCTGCCTCACAAGCAGCACCATGGTGCCTAGTCTATGGTGGGGTATACTAATAAGCCCTGATAATAGCATCTGGGCCACCTGGTGTGGCTGGCAACACCTTCCAGTCTAGAGGAAGTTGATGGACAAAGGGCAATGGGCTCACCGGGAAATAGAAGGGGTCAAGGAACCTGGTACTGAGTGGGAAGGGACAGATGATGGGAAGGAAGTAATCTGGGAATCGCCCCTTTCCCCTCAGCTGCCTTCCCTGAGGAATGCAGTCTTGGGACCCCAGGGGGATGTATAGTCTTAGGACCCTAGGGGCACAAGAGCCTGGATGTGGGGAAGGTACTTGCTGGGCTTTATGCTGTCCTGGGATTAAGGTTGAAGTGCTGCTTCCCTGCAAGCCCATGAGGTCCCCAAACTGTTGTGCCTGATACATCATCTCTTAAAAGAGCTAATACATTCAAGGGCTCAGCTTCAGAATAAAACCACTGCAAAGACAGAGGATGGAGCCATGCAGAGGAGCCATCCTCCCTAAGGGGAATAAGAAGGAGTGGATGGCAATATGCAGTCCCCAGCTCTGCCATTGACACCCAGGAAATGGAGTGCCCGATCCTGCCTCAGTCGAGCTGTCTTTACCTTTGCCCACACCACACAAAGGGAAGTCCTGGGATAGCTCATCCAGGAGACACCAGGACTCCCCGAAGAGAAAAGGTAGGTATCCCTTGACTGGCTCCATTACTGCATGCTGTCCTGGGCTCTGTCTGACCTTACTTAGAGTATATGAAAGAGTTTGACTGTTTTGAAAGCATTTACTGATTGAATTTAGGGAGAGAGGGGAGGAGAGAGAAGGACGTGGAGGTTTTGTTCTGATTTCCTAAGCACTCATTATGAATTCCTGTATGTGCACTGGCCAGGCATCAAACACCCAACCTTGCCATACCAGGATGATGCTGTGACCCACTAAGCCACCCAGCCAGGGCAACAGCTTCATTCTTGGGAAAGCTCTTCTTTCCAGGGTTGCAGGTGTATGTAGACTCCAGGTCAGTATGGAGTGGAATGTGTTGAGGCAGGTGAAGGAAGCAGATTTGCATGGAGGCCCCTCCCTCCTCTGAGGCAGGGGAGAGGATAAGAGAAGTGTGTGGAGCCAGGCTCAGGCTTGGGGTGTCAGAAGGCAGCATTGTTGCTGTAGCTCCACCATGACCTGGCCTCTGCTCCTGCTCACCGGCCTCACTCAGGGCCCAGGTGAGGCCTCTGTGGAAGGGACCGTGGGTTCACCTTGGCCTGATTCTTTGCCTCCTCTTCAGGCTCACCAGGTCCCCAGCACTGCACCCACCAGTGAGTGCTTTTGCTGTTTTCAGGGTCCTGGGCCCAGTCTGCCCTGACTCAGCCTCACTCAGTGTCCAGGGCTCTGGGACAGGCAGTCTCCTCCACCTGTGCCAGACACAGCGATGATTTTAGTTGTTATGATCATGTCTCCTGGTAAAAAGAATGACCCGGCATGGCCCTAAACTGCTGGTTTATAAAATCCAAAAATGGCCATCAGTGATCCCTTATTTATTCTCTTGATAAAAATGTGGAAAAAGAGCTACACTGCCCAGGCCTGGGCTGCCATTACATCATGTGGCTGATTAGTACTGTTGTTCTTCACATGAGCCATGGCACTACCCACTGCCGGAGTCCATTCATTGTCTTCACTAGCTGAGTTTAGACAGAGACCCCCCCAAAATCTAGTAGCCCTTGAAAGTCCTAGTAAAGGTCAGGGCTTGAAAGTCCTAGCAAAGGTCAGGGCTGTGCACCACCCAGTTAATCTAGGAACCACTCAGTTAATTTAGGTAATAATAGTTGAAGCATCCCCACCTTAGTTCCCTTAATTCCTTAGATACTTATGTAGATCCTTGTTGATTATTGTTAATCAGATTCTCCTGGAAATCTATTGATGGGCTAATCAGATACTTTGTCTTTTCCTGGAAATTTTCTGCTGATCTGTGTGTCATTGAAACCTCCTTACCCTAAGGGCTACTCCAGATCAATAAAAGATTGGAGCGGCCTGAGCAAGGTGGAAGTCCTTCGGGACTTGCCGCCTGGTCCCCCAATATTGCAAAATTATCTCGCGTCTTTTTCTCTCATTTGCTGTGTGGCTTCTCTTTCAGATACCGAACCCTACTCCACGCAGAACGTGGAGGGAGTCTCACTCGACATCTGGCACCGGATGGGTAATCTGGAAATGCAGTTCTTGCTGGAGCGAGAAAAGGAAGTTTTCACCAAAATGGTGTGGAAACCTCAACGAAAAAGGGTGAGGGGGATTCCACCACATGCAATGCCCAGGATCAGCTACAGAACCCCGGTCTGTAAGTAAACTGGGAACGTTTTCTCAACCAGGCTAACCAACGGGGCAGGATTTGGCTTTAAAGAAGTAGATTCGGCTTTAAAAAGGTATATTTGGTTTTTTAAAAAGAAAGACATCGGTTCTGAAAAGTTTGCCAAAAAGTTAATCAGAACTTGCCCAAAATTGTTTCCCCTTGTGGAACACAGCATTTCATTTCCTAGAGGCTTTAGGAGAGGTCAAGGAGGATAAATCTCATCCCCTTGCACCCTCCACTCCTTAACGGGAGCAGAAATTAAAGAAAAAATGGGAGGAATGGCCTTCATGGCTCCCTCCACCTCCATGTCCTAATCCTGAAATGTTTAATTCTCTGTTAATAGAATCACCTGTGCAAAAAGGCCAAATTATAACGAAATTGGAATATTAAAAGGCACTCCTTAAAATCAGGCTGAAAAAAGGGTGCCATGGTCACATCAATGTGGTTTCTTGTTCAAATTAAAATCTTAATTTGTATTTGGAATCTAAAGTCCAAAGCTCTCCCACAATGAGATTACTCAATGTTTTATTTAAAAATTACCGGAGAACATCTTATGACAACCAAACTTTGGCTAAGATAACCTTGGGTGCTAGCCATGACTTTAGAAAGCAAAATAGGGAAACAATTTAAAATGTCTTTTTCTATTAAGCATGACTTTGGGGACAAATACGCCATCTGAGTCATTTGCTGAAACTTCCCCCAAAGCAAGATGTGGTGGAAAGGAAAAGGGAGCACGTGGTGACCCAGATGGGACGCCCCCTCCTTAATTATTCTAAAATTAAAGTCCTTCTTGTAATTGAATAGCTTTTACTAATTCATAAATGCATCCAGGATTTCTGTGCACATGTAAAGGGAAAAGGCCAGCTTAAAAACGAGTGCGCATAGTTTTGAGCTGAACTTGACCTTTTGCTGTGTACAGAATAAAAACCCGAGACTGTTTTGGCCTTAAAAATGGCAGAGATGAACCTGAGAAAGAAATGCAGACAGGTTTCCCAAGGCGATTTAAAGTAGCTCTTTTGAAATCTCCCGCCCTGAGGCAAGTACCACCAGGAAGTTGCTAGTCAAGTTTACATGTGAATAGCTATGGTTTTGCTTCTTGACTTCCCCAGCAGGAAAATTGTGACCATTTTGAAATTAAGCAGCTATGCCAGGCTTATTGGCTGGAAACTTAAAACTTTTAAGTTCAAATCATCTAAAAGTATTGAGATTTATAATACTGAAATGTTGATCTGAGTGTGCCTATTATGAAGTCTAGAAGATAGAAGTTAATCTATTAATTGAAAATGCCTTATATTTTATTTGAAATGTATCCTTAAATGTGAAAGTATTGATTTGAAAAATGCCAAGTATTTAATTTGCCACCTAAGATTTAAAGCTCTGAAAATTTAAAATGCAAATTGAATCAGGAAAAATTAATTAAATATCTAATGTATAACTTGCTTTTGAAAAAATAGAATGTGTTTTCTCTTAAATGATTAGGAATTCAAACTATGTTACTTCTTGGTCTGATTTTAAAAAAGAGGATTAATTTTTAAGATCTCAACTGAAAATTTTTAATACAAAAACCAGTTTAAATTTGATTAATATTCTTTAAGATAATTATAAAAGGCATAAACAGCTAATGAGATTTCTACTTGTCTACAATATAATGTTGGCCATCTCCCTTTTAGGGATTTTGGTTTGCTCTTCCCTTGTTTATTGTGAGAATAAGGAAATCATCTCTTCTGTCAGACAACAGTGTAGACAGCCACAATGTTGGCTGCCTGACTTGGCAGCCGCCATGTTGGCCGCATGGCCTGCCCCGCCCCTGGAGGCCGCCATCTTGGAACAACAAAGGCCCCTCCCTGTGACTTAGCCAATCACTAAAGGAGTGTCTGCTCACTGAGGCAGGATGTGATTTCAGGGGTGGAGTTTTAAGGCGGAGTTTTACTACAGAAATGCTGATGGGGCAGAAAGTGTGCTTGCCTCGCGGATTTATTTAATACTATTTTTAAGAAGATATTTTTAATGCTTAACAAATTAGCAATCATGGTCTTAATATAATTTCAGTGGTATGATAGACCAGTGTTTTAAGCAGTTGGCTTTATAAGGGCCAACAATAGAGCTCATATTTCTTAAAAGGCTTGTAGATACAGTTTTAAAAGATATCTTAAATTCTCAGTAGAACCACAGTTATGCATATATCATAAACAAATTAAGAGTAATTGATTCCATGGTCAAGACTAGATCCTATTATGTTGAGAACTGTTTAAAAAGTGTTGAAAATGTTTTAATTAGATATGTATTTGGAAGTTTTTCCGAGTGCAATATTTCAAAATATAATATGCTTGGTTGCATAAGGAATTTCTGCCAAATAAAAGAAAGAATTGATTTATTAGTAGCAAAGTCTTTCTTTAAACTAGCAATGTCTTTTATTTAAAAGCTCCTCACCACTGCATTTTAAATTCGGCTGGATGTGAAGCAGCGTTTGCATCTCATGTATCAAAATAAAACTTTACTAAATTTACTAATCTTTGTAAGCAATTGAATCCTAGTAAAGTAAAATTCTTCTAAAAAGTTACTGAAGGCTTCCCATGATCCCTCTGTATATGCAAATAAGCCAAAGAGTATATTCTTTAAAAAATATAATTGCTACCATTTACAGATTGTTGTTAAAATACTAAATCTGACAATAATTAGTCACCATAAATGAAAAATCACTTGAAATATATAGCTTTGCGACAGTATTTGTTAAAATCTCAAAAGGCAACCATGTTCCTTACATTTGTTGCTGTGTGAGAAAGAAAGCTGTTGGGAAGGAAATAAAAAGAGGTTTCCTTCAGATGTCTAACTAAAATTAAAAATCAATATATTGGGCCTGTGTACATAAGCTAAATTAAATAATTTGTGTTTTGCCTCCTTAAACAAAGTTTACGTAAATTTACCCAAAGACTAATACCAGAAATTTAATTAATGTCATTTTCTGTCCATAACTTAGGACAAGTAAAGTTAAAAGAATAAATGTTATTTCAAACTGACTTAAAATTGGCAAATTGGGCTAAGTGGATATTCAGGGGAACTTAGCTGTCACCTATTTAAATATAAACTACTACAATTTTTATATAAGACCTCCATCATTATACCAAAAAATATTTTACAGGAACCAATTCCTGGAGCTTTAACTGTTTTTACTGATGGGTCATCTAATGGGAAAGCTGCCTATCATAATATAAATTCTGACCGAGTCATACTGACCAGTCATACTTCTGTGCAAAGAATTGAATTAAAAGCTACTAAGGCTGCGTTGCAAGATTTCCAACAGCCTGTTAACATAATTTCTGATTCCTCTTATGCTTCGGGCCTAGTAAGTAGAATTGAAACTGCCCGGTTGAAATGGTTTAGTGACCAAAGTTTATTCTTACGATTTAAGCAAGTTCAACAGATTGTGCAGCAGAGAAAATACCCTTTTTATATCACCCACATCAGGGCTCACCGCATAATACCTAGCCCATTAACTAAGGGAAATGCACATGCTGATCAATTGGTTGCTTTATTAAAAGAGGCTTCAGAGTCTCATCAGCTTTTAAAAATCCCAACTTGAAAAACAAAAAAGGGGGATGATGGTGAAATCACCTACAGGTAGGCTGCACCTAGCTTTAATTACTCTAAAATTTTTCACTTGTGATGCTGATGGAAAGACACCTATGGAGCTACATTGGTGTCAGAATAAAAGGAACAGCCCAGAGACCACCTGGGGCACGGTAAAGTGAAGTATGGTAATAATCATTTCAGGTAAAAAATAGTTTCATACTGGTCTTAGAAGGCACATTTTTCCTTTACCTGGGAAGGACAGCGTAGCTATCCCAAGGTCAGGGGGCTCCAGTTAATATGTCAACTCAGTGCTCTGGAGACCCAGAACTGTAATTTAGAGAGCATATTGTCTCTGCTTCTGTAAATCTCTTCATCTTCTTTTTCTTTAACTAGGTTCCTCATTCCAAACCTTGAGTTTGAAATTTAAGTTGTCATGACCTAGAGCAGAGAATATTCTTGCATGGTATTATTCTACAAAGTTTTATTAATAATTTTTGATGCTTTACAACAGTATATTATGCATTTATCCCAAACAAATTTACAAATGAATTTGAATGCTTTACATGAAGGGATTTATTCCCTCCTGGGAAGGCACTTAAGCATTCTGTATTGACCTCTCTTGACCTTTTGTTTGCCAAAAGGATTCCAATTGTCTACAGCTGTTGTCTGAGCTCTCTGTTCAAGCTGAGATCATGAAAAGCTGGTACCATGGATCTGTCTCTTGCCCAATGGCGTAAGCTGGGCCCTCTCTGGAGAAGAAACCTGGGTTCCCTATGATCAATGCCGGGACCCCGCCAGCAGGCCAGGGGATCCAAAGGCAGTTGCTGGGCATGGAGGCCAGAGGGACATAGGCTATCAAGGAGACAGAACTGAACCTCACATCACCCTACTTGGCCCAGAGATGGCTGGTAGTCAACGACGGCTAAGACCCCACAGGGTGGGGCGACCTAAGATAGGCACAGTCCAGGGCCAGTAGGAGAAAACTTGGGGTGCAACAAAGGTGGGGCACAGATCCTCACCCCCCGCAATGGTACAGGGGCTTGAACACTCGCCCCTTCTGAGGAAGGTCTCCTGTCCCCATGGCTGCTTCTTGCTTCCCATGCCCAGCGCAGATCAGGAACCAAATAACAGAAGAGATTTGGTCCAGCTGAAATCAGCACCCAGAAAAACGGAGGCTTGGCTAACAGACCCTATGTCTAAATCTAGCCTAACAACAGGAATGCTTGGGCCTTCACAAGGATGTAAAGTGATCCTTTTCATTAATATTTACAGTGTAAATTAAGATTACTGTTAAAATATTAAGTTTGACAGCAAAATAGTTTTCAAATTAATTCAAGTCAAGTTTTCAAATTAAACTTGGCTAATTTGAAATAAGTAATTATTCAAAAAGTATTAACGGAAATTTTCATTTCGTGGTAAACATGCTATGAACCTAAATCATGTTCAAGTTCATTTTTTGTGTGAAAAAATTAATATTTAAAGCTATCTAGACTGCATTATAAAGTTTCCAAGAAGCCTCTTAATTAAATCAAAAAAAGAAGGATAGTGAAAAAATACAGTGGAAAAATGCCATGTAAGGAAATATATCCTGTAGCTAAATTACATTTAGAGAAAAAATTTTTTCGTTTATAATGCTAACAGTGAGACACCGAGAAAAAACACACATTATGCCAGGGTAAGCCAGGGAAAGATCATTTTAAAGAAAAGACCCCAAGTAAGGTTTTTTTTTTTCCTTTAACCTTTGGTCGAGAATATGTTTGTATACTTTCAGAGAACAGCTACAAGACCATGTGGATTCCTGTAACAACGGATCCCAGAAAGCCAGCCACAAAGACAGAAGAGACAGTTCAGAGATGGAGATGGTGGAAGACGCCTTGGCATGCTAGCAGTCAGCAGCTGTGCGTCGCTGCAGGGTGACCAGGACCAGACCAGAAAGGACCGGACCTGCATTTTCCACCATCCAGAACCAACATTTCATTGCTGGCATGTACACATGAACTGTCGGACATTGAAACATGGAATCAGAACTTTTGGACATTGAAATTGGGACTTGATTAATTTTTAAAGAAAAAATAAGGGGGAGATGCCGGAGTCCATTCATTGTCTTCACTAGCTGAGTTTAGACAGAGACCCCCCAAAAGCTAGTAGCCCTTGAAAGTCCTAGTAAAGGTCAGGGCTTGAAAGACCTAGCAGAGGTCAGGGCTGTGCACCACCCAGTTAATCTAGGAACCACTCAGTTAATTTAGGTAATAATAGTTGAAGCATCGCCACCTTAGTTCCCTTAATTCCTTAGATACTTATGTAGATCCTTGTCGATTATTGTTAATCAGATACTCCCGGAAATCTATTGATGGGCTAATCAGATACTTTGTCTTTTCGTGGAAATTTTCTGCTGATCTGTGTGTCATTGAAACCTCCTTACCCTAAGGGCTACTCCAGATCAATAAAAGATGGGAGTGGCCTGAGCAAGGAGGAGGTCCTTCAGGACTTGCCGCCAGGTCCCCCAATATTGCAAAATTATCTCGCGTCTTTTTCTCTCATTTGCTGTGCAGCTCCTCTTTCAGATACCGAACCCTACTCCACGCAGAACGTGGAGGGAGTCTCACTCGACAATCCACAGTGGTGCTTGTTTGTGGGAACGTGAGACCAACACCTGCCCTGGGATCACAGGCTCCCTCCTTGCTCTGAAGATTCTTCCCCACCCCGAGCAGGGGCTCATGCAACATGGCCCTGAGGAAAATTCATCCTCTCTCTGTCCTTCCTCCTCTCACAAAGCATTGAGAGCACAGCTTGTTTTCTTCAGATAGGGTCCTCTCTCACACACAATCCCAAAGCAAACTCTCTGTTACTGGCTTCTTGTCTTTACTTGTGTTTTGTGCATCCAGATGACCACTCATTCAACCTTTCATTGTAACAGCCACAAGGAGGCCCCTCATGTGCTTATTGGGTAGGTTTCCCACAATCGTCTGGGAAATCCCCACTTTAAATCCCTTAGCCTCTCATACCTGTGCAGACCACCTGGATTCAGATCTCCAAGAATGAAGTGGGAATGAGAATAAAGGAAAAAAAATATTATTTCCTTCTCTTCCTTTCTCCTCTCCTTCCAATTTGATTTTCTGTCTTTTTATGCTCCCAATACTTCCCAGAACCTAGGAAGGTTTGAGGCTGGGTTTTGAGTGAAAGGTTCTGTATCCTCTCAGAATCACCTCTGCACTCAGGAATCTAAAGGATGCTTCTAAAAGCAGCCCATGGCTGCTTGGATCTTGCAGAATCTGTGGTAGGTGGCCCCATTCCTCAGGGGTCCCCAAAGATTTCTGTGATGCTGCAACACATTTCCAGTGATAATCCCAGTTAAAATGCATCAAACAGTACAAGTACACATAACTATCGGGCCAAGAAGTTCAGGACTGTTGAAGGAAGCTGGGCCAAGGTGCCACAAGCCCTGGTGTGTGACCTCATGATCCAAAGGCTGTAAGCCATCTCTGACTTCCAGCCCTGCAGATGTCAGCTCTTAGAAATGACATGGATGATCACCCTACCTGGAAGCTAAGTCTTTTCTATAATTTTCTCCACTTAGGTCACTTGGTGACATTTTCCCAAGTACTGCTTTGTTTACCATCATGCTTTAATCGTCCAAGCTGCAACAGTGACGCATGTGGACCCTCTCCAGTTGTGTCACAGCGCAGTGGGAAAGGGTCCCTCTAATGAAGATGTGGAGAAGATCCTGAGTCACAGCCCCACATCTGTGTAAAGCTGGTCAGAGGGGTGAGCCTGCCTGTAGGGTGTGTGTGTTTGTTTGTGTGTGTGTGTGTGTGTGTGTGTGTGTGCGGGGGACGAGCAATGTCGCTATGCTGGACACCAGTACGAACCAGAGAGTAATGGCTCTGCTGACCCTCCACCGTGGCATCTGAGATTGGTTGTGGCTCCTGATTGTACAGCAAAGCCCATAGGTTGCATGTTATTTCGATGTTCATAGGACTGTGGGAGCCCCCACTGGCCCTTCTAGTGTTTCTCCTCAAAGGCGGACCACCATTTCCTTTTAAGAAGGTAGTCACTATTTCATAAGAGGGACTATTACCAGGAGAACCAGGACAAGCTGTTGGGTGCTCAGGGTCTCTCTGATGAGACCTTGCTGGAATAAGAAGCACACTGTTCCCTGGGTATTTGGGGTCTCAGATGGGAGACATGGTCCCTGCATTTCTCAAGTAACACCATTGGACACCTGTTTAATTTTTATTGGATGTGGAAGAAGGGTCATTTTTGATGGAAGGGATTAGAAGTGCTTTAGGTGTCACTATGGCCAATGTACCCATCACTCTTCTCCCATAAGATTCAGTCAGAGACTCAGCACCACAGAGCATGACCTTTCATGTGTCACAGAACCTCCGCGTCAGGTGCCTCTCTCTTTATCATGTACTATTTCCGGATGTTTCATCTTTCTCCCTAGTTGGCATTCTGAAAGGAAATTATTATATTTCTTTGACCTGAAAGTATGGGTTTGGGAATGAATATTAGTGTGTTTAAATGTATTTGTTTAGCTCTATTGGTTATTAACTATTTTTGCAAGTGGTCCTTTTGCCTGCTCTGGCAGCCATCATGCTTAGCATGTCTACGTCACGTGTTATCATGTGGGCACACGGGTAGAGGATGGTGTTAAATGAGAGTGGTTACTCCTGCAGCACTGGCCCTGGGTCCCGGTGGTCCTGACAGAACAAGGCGCAATGAACGAGGACAAGGTGCAACTCCATGAAGGTCAGAGGTCTGCTTCCTGCAGGAAGGATGAGGATAACTGGAATGTGCCTAGGGCTTCCCACACTTTTCCCAGGAGATGAGGATTCAGTCTACGTGGTCCACAGGTCCAGCTGATGGATTTAAGAACAGGTCAGGGATTAGTACCATTTCACTGTTATCTCACACCAAAGACATTACTGTGGAAACTGACTTAATGGAGCACATACAGGTTTAGGCACTGACACTGAATGCATGGTATCACATAGAATATTGTCACCGCCTAACATATCCAATTTACACGGCTCTACTCCATCACAGATGTCTGACCTCCCTTAGCCAAGGTGTCACCACCCTTTGCTCTTCAGAATGTCTGTGCTGTGGTATGAACAATAATACAAACTTTGTGCTCTAGCTTTGTGGGAGCATCTTGATCCATAGGACTTCCAGTCATTACCTGAGTATAGTGCCATGTCAATCTGGCAAGGACCACTCGGTTCTGACTTGTCTGTTCTCCAAATCCAACTCTTTCCAGAAGAATACACCCCGCCAACCATCTCTCTGTGCATGAGGCAGATTTTTCCACCAGAATTCACATGGCTCAGAGGTGAGGATTCCCAGTGGATCATGTAGGGGGTACAGTGAAGAACATGGTGTGTCCCATTTGAGATCCTGCCACACTCTTAGGAGAAGACCTGGGGTTAGGTTTCTTGCCAAGTCACCTCCCCGAATCTCAAACTCAGGATCCCACTTCCTGTTTTCCTCTCAGTGGCAATCAATCCTACTGAGCTCTCTCCATCATGGGTATTGTGACCTTCAACTTTGTGGGAAGTCATTCTGTTTTCCCTTGATCCCATTTTCTTTTCACCCACTTGCCGTCCTGCAATTGATTTTACTCAACGTCTAATGTCTCCTCAGGCAAGGCAAAGAGCTACCTCAGGAGCACTAACCCTCTGCCAAAACTACTTAGAAACCAGCAAAATGGTCACAAGGGGAGGGTCTGGTCCACCTCCTGTGGCCGGTGACATCCCATGCGAAAGAAGTGGGATACAAAGGTAACTGGGCTCAGATGCATGTAGGAGTTATCGAGGGGCCAGGTACTGAGCTTGATTGGACTTGAAAGAGTAAGAGAAGCAGACCGAGCAGAGTTTGCCACCTCCCTCTCAGCTGCCTTCTCTGACTCTCAGGTTGTATCATCTTAGGCCATCAGGGGGCACCGCTGTCCTCATATGGGGAGGAAGTTTGCTGTGGTTTACCCCTGACCTGTATGAAGTCCTCACTGGTGTTTAACAGGAGATTCTCTTGAGTCTGTGTCTGCCACAGAGGGGTATGCCCTGTGTCTGCTGTGTCCCAACATTTCAACTTCCCAATATTTCTACTTCTGGAAGTGTCAATAAAGGGGCCCGAGCATCAGACACTATGCAGATTGGGACAAGGGGGGCATGAGGTCTCATTGCAACTGAGAGTGTCAAGGAAATGGCTGAGAAAGAGTAAAAGAGTCCAGATTTGTCCATGGTTCTGGAGTAACCAAGCGATTGGGTGTTTTCCTAGACAACCTCAGTCACTGTCCGCACTTTCCTCCCAATGTCACATGAGGGAAGTCCTCAATTCCTCAGTCAAGTACCATGTTGATGCCCACAGGAGGAAAGACAGGGGCATCTGAGGTTGGATCCAGTCACCAGGTCTCCGTGTGTCCTGAGTAAGAAGAAACACTCATACTATTCCCATTTTCTCAGGTTGGTTCGCCAGATTGTGTTCTTGGTCTTTTCAGGGTCCTTTGTCCTTGTCTGCCCTCAGGGTCCTGTGCCTTGTCCGGCACACCTGGAAAGTAGGTCACCATCTGCTTGCTGGAAGAAGTGATGGCACTGGGTGTTACATTTATGTCTCCTGGTACCGTTTATGTCTCTGACATGGCCCCTAACCTCCTGATTTATAGGGTCACACTGGCCCTCAGGAATCCCTGAGCACTTCTCTGGCCCCAAGTCTGGCAACACAGCCATGCTGACCATGATTGGGCTGCAGTTGGAGGACAAGGCTGATCATTACTGTTGCTCACACACAAGGAGTGACACTCTTTACACAGTGGAGCCAGCTCATGGGACAGTGGGAACTCAACTGGCCCTGTGCTCACAGGCTCCCTTCGTGCCCTGAAGATGCTTCCACAGCCTTCATTCACAATGGGCTGGAGAAACATTGCAGGAGCCTCTCTCACCATGGCACGCAAACCGTCTCTCTAGCTTATTCTTTTAGAACAGTGACGGTTTCCTCTTTACCTGTGTGTCAGAGTCCCAGAACATGCAACTCTTTCCACCTCTTCAACTGCAGTCATGGGGAGAAGAGGGCGAGCATGCATGGGGCCATTTTACCGTTCTCAGGAGAATCTCCACTTTAAGTGCTTTCATCTCTACCGCAGAGCAGAGCGCCAGAGATGGATTTTCTTCTACTGTTGCCCACTTCAGTTCTGTGTGCCCAGGCTCTCTTGGCAGGATGGCCCTCCTCAGTGGGTGGTCCCTCTCTGGGCCCGTTGCTGAAAGAAGAGCACCTGAGAAAAGGGGACTGTGTTGCTGAGGGACTGAGGAGAGTCAGGTGCTCTCAGTCTTTTGGGATACCTCATTGTGACACCATATCCAAGGAGGATGAGCAGTAAAGGTCTGGAGTTGCAACTCTGTTTTACGGAGAATGTCCTCTCCCTTAGAGCAACGGACTCCTAATCTGGAGGCAGTTCTGACAATGCCTGTCTCCCTATCACCTAGCCTCTTTCCAAAATGGCTCCTTTTCCCCCACAAGGGAAGAGATACCGGGTCTGTGTGTGCCCTCTTTGCAAGGACCCTCAATGGTCAGCGATACGTCGATGAGTTTCTACCTGGCAAATTTGTATTTCTGCTGTGTATCTACAATGCCAAGAACTGTTTGGACGTCTCCATCAGTCTGGCAGAAGCACTGAAAAAACTGCACTGTGACCGACTCTTGCCATTTTTCCAGAATTTTCCCTGTTTTAGCACTGAAAGCGTATATCTTAGCAAGGTCCTCATTCTCAGGGCAATTAGGATAGGTGTTCGTGGTGAACATTAATTTAATGGTGATCTCGAGTGGGCTACGGGGTTCTGGGATTACACATTATTTCTGGGTGTATCTGTGAGGGTGTTCCTGGCTGTGACAGACATGTCACTGGCTGACTCAGTTTAGCAGACACATTGCCCTCCCGTGAGATTGAGCTCAAACAACCCGCTGAGCATCTGAGAAGAACAAAAGGCCAGGTAAGAAGGATCTGACCCCCCCTGTGTCTCATGGATTGAATGGGGACATCTCATCTCACCTTCTCCTGCCCTCAGACTGAAATTTACATAATCTTCTCCCCTGGTTCTCAGGCCTTTGTAGTGAAATTGAGTGGCAACACCAGCTTTCCTGTCTCTGTAGCTTAGTGGGCAGCTCCTGGGACTTTCCTGCCTCAGTAATCAATAACCATGTGAGAGCCTATTTTATATATCCAGGGTGGAGCAAAAGTATCTTAACAGTCGTTCATGTGGAAAAGAATACCATGATTAATAAATAATAATACAGGCATAAACTCTGTGTTTCCCATACTCACAGCTGTAAACCTGCCTGTGCCCCATCCGTGTGTTTCTGAGTCAGGACAGACGGAGCCCAATGACAGAGCCGAGGGAATCAAGCCCGCCTTAGGGTGTCCTTACTTTCCTACTGCAGGAGTTACAGTGCTGAAGGCAGAGGAATCCTAGGACATCCCCCATTGCTGTGTGGGACAAAGGTAACAAGAACATCACAGGATGGCTGGGGTTAGGGCGATCCAAATCCTGCCCTTCTCGGGGACCACGGGCAGAGCTGGAGATTGGAAATTCTCCCTCAACCCCTTCTTGATCCCGCTCTGTTGGGAGATGCTTACTGGCACTTCCAGAAAAGGAATTATCCTGACACAATCAACATTGATATAAACAGGAAACATTCTTTGTGTCCCACTTAGGAATGGCTCAGCATGCAGCTAATGAGACTCTACACAGCAAAGGATAACAAGGAAAGTACCTTTCCCAACTACAGGCCCTTGCTGACCCCTTGCGGCCTTAGATAGTGAATACCGAGCACCATGCTCTGCTCCTACTCCTGTCCTACCCCCCCAGCTCATGACCAGGGCCCGGGCCCCTCTGATCCAATTCATGATCCTTTAAAGTCCGCCAGAAAGTCTTATGTTGGGCAAAGATGTGTCACCCATGGTAAAGCCTTTCTTCTTTGAAAGCAAGGATATACCTTCGCACAGACCCCAGTCCATTTTGAGATGTGTCATCAGCACCCTCTCATTAATGGTTTCCCCACCTTGGGAGGAACACCTTGGAACTTAGAAGGGATGGAAGCCACCTCAGTTGCCCAGAGAAGACCTCTGACAGAGCATGGAACTATCGACTCCCCACAGGTCTCTGGGTAATGAGAATCCCATGGAGCTTGGCCTAGAGGTTAGCTCATGTCAGCTATCCACAAGCCAGTGAACCATGACGATCAGGGTTGCTACCATCTGGGTCTAGTTCCACGGCTTCTGGTTTAGCAGTCATGGCAACTTGAAAACGTCACCTGTCTTCTGTGCTGACAAGGGTAGGTGTCTGAGAAAATTGCAATGTCAGTGACTACCCAAGTCAAAGGTATTGAGAACCTATGGATCGGGAGCTAATATCAGGCCCCTGTCCTCCTGAAGTGTACACAGCCCCTGTCCCCTGAAAACGTATAACATGTCCTTTTTCTTTCCATGTTTTTTTCATGGCAGTTACTTTTAAAAAATCTTTATTGTTGAATGTATTACATATGTCTGTTTCCTTCCCCCCAGCGACCCTTCCAGGCCACTCCAGCTCCCTTCCCCAGGCCCTGACCACCCCCATTGCCTGCTTCTGTGGGATGTGCATACATTCAAACAAGGTCCTTGGTTGGTTATGTCTCAGCCATCAACCACTCACCCTCCCCTGCCTTCCCTGTGAGTTTCCACAGCCTGTCCATGCTTCCATGTCTCCGCCTCCATGTTTTTTAAATCAATGTATTTTGTTCATGAGATTCCAAATAAGAGTGAGATCATATCATACCTGTGTAGTTCTGGCTGGCGTATTCCCTGAGCATAATGTTCTATAGGTCCACCCATGCTTAGCAAATGAAAGAGTTCTTCCTTTTTTTTTCTGCTGAGTAGTATTCCATTGTGTCAATGTACAGCAGTTTGTTTGTCTTATCTACTCACCTGTTGATAGGCACTTAGGTGCTTTCCAAATATTAGCAATTGTAAATTGGGCTGCTATGAATATAGGGAAACATATATTCTTTCTGATGTGTGTTTTGGGTTTCCTAAAATATATTCCTAGAAGTGAGATGGCAGGGTCATATGGGAGTTCCGTTTTCAATTTTTTTATGGACATGCCATTTTGTTTGTCATTATGGCTGCACCAGTCTGCTTTCCCATCATCAGTGTGCTAGGGTTCCCTTTCCTCCACAACCTTGCCAGCACTTGTCATTTGTCGATGGTACCCATTCTGACAGGAGTGAGGTGATTCCTCATTGTCCTTTTAATTTGCTCAATGTCCTTTTGGTTTCTGGTATGTTGAAGGCGCTCTTTACATATTGACCTTTATACTCTACATTCATATTTAGGGTTTTGTAGTAGCTAATAATTAGATTTGCCTCATAATTTTTGTTGAGTTCAAAGATCCATTTATTTGACTTATGAAGAATAATTGATGGTCATTCCCTTTTTTCTACTTTCTAAGCACAAGAGAATGTAGTTTGTGTAGACGTTATTCCTCAATTTCTTCTTTCAACAGATATTTACACGTGTGCCTTCTGAGTGCTAAGTATGAGAAACACCATATTTTATTCAGCAATGAGTTTTGTGGTAAAGACAACAGATATTCAAGGAAAAGAAAGTAAGTACTATTATGCACAAGAATGTTGAGAAGGAAAATAAGGGTGGTAATTTAGGCGGAATCAGTGGGGGCACTTGAAAACGCTTTTATTCATAAAAAATCAAGGAAACCAAGGGGTACTACCTAAATCTTGAATGTTGGGGATGTGGCAGAGGTGCGTAGATCTCGAGGGAATATTTTAGACCCAGAATATGTGAATGGCTCTTCTGGCTGTCACTCTGTATCAGGGCCCCTGTGTGGCAGAAATTTTATTGGGATTTGTTTACAAAAGTAATACCAAATTTTCCTTCTGAAGTTGTTTATGTGCATCAGTTACTATCCCATCAGTTATGTTTACACAGCCAATTTGACTTTGGGACATCAGCGAATTTAAGCATTTATGATAATGAAAATGCTACGTTTTAAAATGTTATATTCATAGACCCATTTGAGTAAAAATAGCTGACTAATGTAAAAATACTATAGATTATGTAATGATTCCATTTCATAATAGAAGAGATGAAATCATTTTAAACTGTAAGCAAAGAATGCAATTCAAATGGAGAATTTTTACTTCTGGCATTTTAACAGGAGAAGTAATAAAAATAATACAGACTATAAGTAAAATAACAAATCACTCTGAATGAATGATTCAATACTTTATTTCCAAGCTAGTACACACTTGTAGACCACCTGGGCACACTTTAAAATGAATAAAAGCTGACAATGCAAAAATGAAGAGAGGGCAATGCATGTAATCTCTCATCATATGGGAGACATGTAAAACTTTGCTTATTTCTAGGGGGCATTTGCATAACTTTTAATAATCAATATATATGGCCCACACTTTTTCCTCCACCTTAGTGGTTTCCTGAGTCCGCACCCCATCTAATTAGCAGCTCCAGCCAAGCTGTTTGTAGCAGCTTTTCCATATGCATGGCCTGGCCTGGCTCAGGCTTCTGACTCTCTAACACCTATCAAACAAGCAGCAGCTGGCATCAGAAAAAAACGTTAAAAACAACCCAAGATCCAGCACTAGCAGAAATCTGCATTGCTTCATGCTGGGTCTCTCCAGGTCATTTCCAAGCCCAATGAAAATAGCAGCTGGTGGTGGGCACGGTTGGAAGGTGCTGTGCCCAGCTTCACAGACCCCTCTCTTGCAGGATACAGGGTGTCCCGTGCCACTCCCATTCAGTGGTACCAGCTTTGTGAATGAGAAGCCTCCATGCACAGGCACCAGGACAGGAGCCCCAGCTTCTTCTACTGGTTCTCTGACCATAGTGTGGCAGCATCTGACAGGATTGCTGAGGTGGGATGTTGCTGGCCATGCCAGCATACAGCTTCCTGTGTCCGTCTGCTGCTTAGGATTCTATTCGGGTCCCTGTGCTCTCCTAACCCAGGTCTGTTTGCCCTACCAGATCATCAACAAGGACCTGTGGCTCAATGCCCTGAAGAACTATGAGTGGGCGATGGCCCTCAGTGAGCGGACAGGACGGGTGAGGAGGGGCTGCCTGGGTCTCACCCGGTGTGCTGCCAGGTTCCTGGGCCATTGCTTTTCTCTCAAAGGGACACCTGGATGCTGGGAGGGTTACAGCCTGTGACGGCTGCAGGGTGTGTGCCTGAGACAGGAACTGCCAGTACAACAAGGGCAGTGCAATTACAGCTCAGGCAGGGGGCTTAGGCAGGAGGAGGGAGTGTGCATGTCCACTGTCACTCAGAGTCAAAGCAGATTCCTTGAGCCACTCCTCTGAACTCTCCCTCTAGGCCACCCACAGCACCTTCAGGCCTTGCCACCTGGCCCTCAACAGGGGCTGCCATGACATGTTCTTCCTATACTCCTTTCCACAGGTGTCTGAAAATCCTCCTCATGCCGAGGCCTAGGCTGCTGCACTGCCACACCACATTGCTCTATTGCTGCTCACCACCATCTCCTATTTCCTCAAGGTCTCCTCTTCCTCCTGGGGCCAGTGGGATCGGCCTGCTCCTTATCAGTATCTTAGGGGGCAAAGTGTGGGCCACAGAGCTGGAGGAATCCTTGTTTTGCCGCCTTGTCAGAGGTTCTTCAATCCGTTTATCCATTTAGGTTTTCCAAGGAGAATACCTCATTTGTGTACCCTCCCTAACTGGAAAACAGGGCAGCATGCCATGACGAAATAACACACTGCTTCATTTTGTATGCAGTTCACTTCAAAGACTTTATGTATGTATGGTCCTAGACACCCTGGGAAATCTGGGCCATGAATATAACTCACCATCCAAACACATTGCTTTGTATGTTTGTAGTAAAGTCAGACAAATTCAATTTTGTGGGAAATTTTATTCTGAAAATTTTAACACAACAAGTATTCAAATTAAACATTTAAGTATATTGTAATTAAATTAACACTTATGAAAAAACCTTGAATAATTCAAATTTTGCATTCTATAAAGAAATTTCATAAAGGGTCGATAATTCTTGCTTCTTCCCCATCCCACCGTTTGCTTTTAGTCATTCTTAAATAACAGAAGACAATGTCTTTACAAATTAAATGTCAACCAAACCTTAGCATTATTTTTTATTTCAGTGTCTACTTCCTTTGTCACAGGGGCTTCCCCTATGACTCCTCCAGAGGAGTCCAATAGTTTACCTACTGTACTGTATGATTCACTCTCTCCTGTGTAGATAGTGAATCCTATGATCCCCGCCAGCACCACGCTCAGGACCTCTTACAGGGGTGTCCCATCGGCTGTTGCAGTAATTGTTATTCCCCCTCCATCATATCCATCTCGTCTGCGGCTGTAATAATCATCCCAGCGACTCCTTCCACCATAAGTCAGAGGGGCCCTCATGTTGGTGGTGCTCCACCTGAGCTTCCTGGAAAGTCAGTGACCAGATAACAATACTTTCACATCTTAACGAATAATTTTAAGTCAGTATGACATGACCCTTGTAAAGCCTTAAATAGTTGGAAAACCTATGATTTTATACATACACCTGTGCTAAAAATATGTCAGTATTGCTGAGGCAGGCAAGGGAGCTTACATTTATCTGAAATACAGCTGAAGAATAATGTTTTAACTGAAATAATTGATTATGAATATATGTGAAGGCACATTTTCTGGAAACAGGCTGAAATCCTGACCTTCGTATTATTTCTATGCTTCACACTGTCAAATTCTCCTTCTGAAAAAGAAAAAAGTCAAAAGAACCCCCTGGATGTTGTGCCTAAGTGTGTCGAGCACCAGCCTTTGCACTGCAGGATACTGGGTTTGATTCCAAGGCAAGGTCATGACCCTGGTTTTCAGGGTCCATTCCTGTCCCTCAATGGGGATTGTACATGAAGAAATGAATCAAAGTATCTCTCTCACATTGATGTAGAGTTCTCTCAGCCCCACTCCCTCCGTACCACTCTCCCGAGGTCAATGATATGTATCCTCAGGTGAGAAAAAAAAAAGAAAAGAAAATGCTGTACTTTGTTTCATTAATAAAGACAATAAATGAGTGTGATCCTTCACCCCTGAAAGAATTGCACTGTTCCAAAGGAGCTGCTAACAAAAGAAAACAAGACCTCCCAGATAATACAAAACCCATACTGCATATAGTCCTCCCTGTGGCAAATGGAAGTAAAATTAGAGTAAATCACAAGGCAGCCTGTTAAATCCAATCCTGTCACTTACACACAGTCTGTCTGGACACTTACCATAGCTCTCACATGAACCTCTGTAAGAGCCTGCAGTTCGATATTCAGAATAATATCTACCAGGACTGCTGCCACAGCCATCACAATCACTACGTTAAAAAAACACGGTATTAATTTTGTCCAAGTTAACAACTGCAGTGTGCTACTAGATAAAAAGAGAGAAGGCTTTTAAACACCTGTGTCTCCTACAGGAGTGCTCATCTCCAGAACCTGAAAGGCCATGGTCACAGTGTGCACCCTCCCTAGATGGTGGGCCATAATGCTTCCTGACTCGGGAACCTGGATCACCTCTGCCGGAATAACTGAAGGAAATAAAGCAGAAGTATTTTGAAATCACCTTCTAAGATACAGAACAGGGACACACTCTGACTACACAGATAGGGAAATGCCAATGGGCAGAAGGCTTCAAGAGACATTTCTCCAAAGAAGATAGACATACAGCTAACAAGCTCATGAAAGGATGGGTCATTAGGGAAGTGCCAATCAACTAAAATGAGATACTTTATTCCTAAGTAGGTTCCAATGTTCGAAGAGGAAAACATCAGGAAATGTTGGAGATTTAGAACAACTGGAATCCTGTGCACAAGGAACAGAAAGGTGACAAGGTCTGGCTGCTGTTAAAATAATGGAAATTAGGACTCTGAATATACTACATGCTACTTAGTTGGTCAATGGTAAATATTTAGTGTTATGATAGATGAATTTCACCTCACCAACAACAGTACCTAGCATACATTACGTGTCCTTATGTTTTGTTGCCGGTTACCTATAACTAGTAGTGCCATCATAATTTCTTGGAGACAAATTGTAATTTCTCCTGGAAGGGGTTTTCTCTTTGCAAGGAACGCTTGCATAATTCTCTCTCACACATGACAGCGGTCCTGTAAATGACAAATACTTACGTGAGGGTATCACAATGGAGATCAATGTTTTAAAGAAAAAGCAACTATTCAAAGCACCACTTTATTTCCTCTTTCAATGAAAATGTTTACATTTCCTCTAAACTCCAATAAGCTCATGGTTAAATGCACTGTAGAATGTTATTCTGGAATGTATTATCTTTTGACATCTTGTCCTCCCTCTATATCTTCCTTAATTTCTTAAATTACCATCGGTGGGAAAAACCTGTCCACTCCTGAGCAAAGTGCAAGCAATTTCCATGATGTCCACATACATATTTATCAGTGCCTTCCTATATCTTGATACGGATTTGTCAACTTTTCTCCTTCTCTACTTTGCACTGTCTTTCTCACAATCTCTTGTCGACATTACTAAAAGATTCTTAATCGTCCTGCTACACTCACTCACCATGCACTTTCACTTATGAACTAATAATTCCTTCATTATGCAAGTATTGAATTATTAGTTTCTCGGTGAAAACACTTTCCATTGCTCCCGGAAGTCCATAATATGCCAAGTAATGCACATTCAATTTCAAAATCAACTTCCTCACTTATCTAAGAACATTTCATGGTGTACTTTCAAAAACATTTTGGACAGAGGACAAGCCTTGTGCTCTTGTTGTGCACTTGGGTATATCTATATATCCTATCTAATAAAAAAACAATATGCAAATTAACCATCACTGTGTCACAAAGATGACAGCAGCCACAGAGCTGGAGCAAGCAGGAAGCTTGGGTTTCCCCAGGCGATGGAGCAAGCCAAGCTTCCCATCTGCCCTGGCTGGCCATGGGCTCTGCTCAAGTCTACAAAGTTTCACTAATAGAAGATAAATAAATCCCTAATATCTGCTTCCAGCCAGCGCTGGTTTCCACTCAAGAAGAGTCTGGGAGCTTGGGAAGCCGGGGGGCGTGGCCAGCCTGAACATGGCTTTCAGCCCCTCACCCAGGCTGGCCAGGCATGCCAGTGGGACCCCAAGCTTGATCCGGGACAACCTTCAGGGCATACCAGACAGCACCCACCCAAGCACCAGGCCTCCATCCTATATACTAAAAGGGTAATATGCAAATTGACCCTAAGAGCAGAACAACTGGGAATGACTGGTCCCTACGACACATACTGAACACCAGAGGGCAGACGCTCAATGCAGGAGCTGCCCCCAGTGGTCACTGTGCTCCCACAGGGGGAGTGCTGCTCAGCCACAAGCCTGGCTGATGGCTGCCAGCACAGCGGTGGTGGTTGGAGCCTCTCCTGCCACCTCAGCAGCACTAAGGATGTCCGACTGCGGCTTAGGCCTACTCCACACTGGCAAGTCGACATTCCTGATGGCTCTCGGGCTGCCAGAAGGATGTCTGACTGCTAGCTTAGGCCCAGTCTCCTGGGGAGTGAGCCTAAGCCAGCAGGTGGACAATCCCGAGGTGTCCAAGACCACAAGAGAGCACAGGCCAGGCTGAGCGACCCCCTCAGAGTGCAAAAATATTGTGCACCAGGCCTCTAGTCTACACTAATAAAACAGAAAGATGCAAATCAACCATCATTCCATCACTCTGTTACACCCACAAGCCACGCCCACCTGCCAATCGGGAGGAACTATACAAATGAATCCAACTAAGATGGCGGTGGCCACAGAGCTGGAGCAAATAGGAGGCTTGGGTTTCCCCTGGTGATGAGGAAAGCAAAGCTTCCCGCATGCCCTGACTGGCCATGGGCTCCGATAAAGGCTACAAATTTTCAATTATAAACTACCCCCCAAAAACAATAAATCCCCCAAAAAATAAAAAAAGGAGAGTCTGGGAGCTTGGGTCACCAGGGGGCTAAAAACAGCCCACAGACCCTCACTCCGGTTGGCCAGGCATACCAGCAGGATCCTCACCCTGATCCGGGACACCCTTCAGGGCAAACTAGCCAGCCCCTACTGGTGCACCAGGCCTCTGTCCTATATAACAAAAGGGTAATAGGCAAATTAACTCTATCAGCAGAACAACTGGAAATGACTGATCACTATTACACACACTGACCACCAGGGAGAAGATGTTCAATGCAGGAGCGGCCCCCCTGGTTGTCAGAGCCCTCCCACAGGGGGAGCTCTACTCAGTCACAAGCCAGGCTGATGGGGGCCAGCGCAGTGGTGGTGTTGGGAGCCTCTCCAGCCTTCTCAGCAGTGCTAAGGTCGTCCTACTGCAGCTTACGCCTTCTCCCTGCTGGCAAGTGGACATTCCTGAGGGCTCTCGGGTGGCCAGAAGGATGTCTGACTTCCAGCTAAGTTGGACATGCTAAGCCAGCAGATGGACAACCCCTGAGGGAGTCCCAGACTGCAAGAGGGTACAAGCTGGGCTGACGGACCTCCCCGAGTGAACAAATTTTTGTGCACCAGGCCTCTAGTCTACACTAGTAAAGGACAAACTTGCAAATTGACTGTACCTTCACTACACCTAAGCCATGCCCACCCGCCAATCAGAGTGACTATATGCAAATTAAACCAACCAATAAGGCAGCTGGCAGCCATGGAGCTGGAGCGAGCAGGAGGCTTGGGTGCCCCAGTGATGGAGGAAGCCAAGCTTCCTGCTTGCCATGGCCGGATCTCAGCTCCACTCAAGGCAACAAATTTTCAATTATAGAAGATAAATAAATCCCAGATTCCTGCTTTAAGCTGGCTGTGGCCTCAGAGTTGGAGCGAGCAGGAGGCTTGGGCTGCCCCTGGTATGGAGGAAGCCAAGCCTCCCGCCCGTCCTGGCTGGCTCTGAGCGACACTCAATTATACTAGGTAAATAAATCCCAGAATATAAAAAAACAAAGACAAAAACAACAAAGAGGAGAGGCTGGGAGCTTCCATCGCCAGGGTCTTGGCCAACCTAAAAGCAGCCCTCAGCCCCTAATCCAGGCTGGCCAAACCTTCATGGAGTTAGGGTATCCACTGGGGTGGGGCTTGACCAGCCTGAAAGAGTCATCAGCCCCTCATCCAGGCTGGCCAGGCACTCCAATGGGCACCCCCACCCTGACGGGAGTGTTACAAGCCTGCAAAGACCCATCAGCCCCTCACCCAAGCTGGCTAGGGGAAGCAGAAGGACCCCCACCGTCATCTGCGACACCCTTCAGGGCAAACCAGCAGGCCCACACCTGTGCACCAGGCCTCGATCCCATAAAATAAAAGGTTACCCTCCAATTGACCGTAACAGCAGAATGACTGGGAATGAGTGGTCACTATGACACACACTGACCACCAGGGGGCATATCATCAATGCAGGAGCTGCCCCCTGGTCAGTGCATTCCTACAGGGGGGGCTGTGCTCAGCCACAAGCCTGGCTAATGACTGCCAGCACCGCGGTGGTGGTAGGAGCCCCTCCCACCTCCTCAGCAGCACTAAGGATGTCCAACTGGAGCATAGATCTGCTCCCCAATGGTAAGTTGACATGCCCCGAGGGCTGCTGAGCAGCCAGAGGGATGTCTGACTGCCAGCTTGAGCCTGATTGCCCAGGGAGTGGGCCTAAGCCAGCAGGTGGACTTCCTCTGAGGGGTCCCAGATGCAAGAGGGCATAGGACGAGCGGAGGGAACCCTCAGAGTGCACAAATTTTTGTAAACTGGGACTCTAGTCTATATATATAAAAAGCCAGTGACTGTGACGACCAAAACCACCTGTCCACCAAACAGCAGCTGCGTGTGGTGACCAGGCAGACAAGGGGAGCAGTGAGGCATGGCCAAATGACTGAACAGCAGTCTGTGTGGGGAGATCAGGCCAGCAGAGGGCTGGTGAGGGACACCAAAAAACTGAACAGCAGGCTGCGTGGGGCAACCAGGCTGCAGGGTGGCCGGAGAGGGGCGACCAGGCCAGTGGAGGGGGCAGTTGGAGGTGACAAGGCTGGCAGGGTAGGCAATTAGGCCTGACCAGGCCAGCAGGCAGAGGTGGTTAGGAATGATTAGTCTGGCAGGGTGGGACAGTTAGGGGCAATCAGGCAGGAGACAGGTGAGCAGTTATGAGCCAAAAGTCCCAAATTGTGAGAGGGAGGTCAGACTGCCAGTTTAGGCATAATCCTTGACATCCCCCAAGGGGTTCTGGATTGGAGAGGGTACAGGCTAAACCGAGGGGACACCCCCGTGCATGAATTTCGTGCACCGGGCCTCTAGTCTTATCTAATAAAAGAGAAACATGGTAATTAGCCGTACCTCCACTACCATTCCCATTGGCTAATCAGGGCGATATGCAAATTAACTGACAGGCAAGATGGCGGCCGGCAGCCAAGCAGGTTGAAGCGAACATGAGGCTTGCTTGCTTCAGTGACGGGGGACTCCAACATTCTCCGCCTTCCGCTGCCGGACTCTGAGCTTGCAGTTTGAAACATTGTTACAAATATAGAAGCTAAAGAAAACCCCAGAAACCTGCTTTCAGCCAGCCAGGATCTCAGAGCTAGAGTTGAAACAGTGTTTCGATTATAGAACCCAAACCAACCAGATACCTGCTGTCAGCAGCAGAGGCCTAAGAGCTGGAGCCAAGCCTCAGAGCTAAAGCTGGCCCAGAATGAAAAAGAAGAAAAGAAAGAAAAAGGGAACAATTGGGAGCTTCAGTCACCTGCCAGCCTGAAAAGAGCCCTCAGCCCCTCATCCAGACTGGCAAGGAACCCCAGTGGGGACCCCCACCGTGAAGGGTGTGTGACCAGCTGCAAACAGCAATCATCCCCTCATCCAGGCATGCCAGGCACCCCAGTGGGGACCCCCACCCTGATCCAGGACACCCTTCAGGGCAAACCAGCCGGCCCCCACCCGTGCACCAGACCTCTATCCTATATAGTAAAAGGGTAATATGCCTCTCAGCACCGGGATCAGCCGAGCCTCGAGGCCTCCCGGCACTGGGATCAGCGTGAGAGGGGGCAGCTCCCAAACCCCCTGATCACCCTGCGGCTCTGTGTGTGACACGGGGCGGGGCCATAACCTCCCTATCCGCCCTCTCTGTTCGTGAAGGGGAAGGCGCCCCAACTCCCCAATCAGCCCTGCTCTGAGCCGGACCAGGGGCTGCACCTAGGGATTGGGCCTGTCCTCTGCCACCTGGGAGCAGGCCTAAGCCAGCAGGTCGTTATCTCCCGAACGGTCCCAGACTGGGAGAGGGCACAGGCCTGGATGAGGGGACCCACCCTCCACCTCGAGTGCACAAATTTTTGTACACCGGGCCTCTAGTCTATATATAAAAGACTAAGTGACTGACTGTATGTCTTTGTGACCATCAGACCCACAGCCAGTATACATGATGTGCACTGGCAATCTACATTTATAAAAGGCAAATTGCTAAGTGTCCATCTGGGTAATGACATCATGTAGTAATGCCCGGCTTCCTCTCCCCAGCAACTCACCTCTTTGCAGTTTCTTCAGTCCTAGAACACGACTTGGTTTAGAGCCAGGTGGGAATATTTTACACTAACCAAATGTCTGTGAAGCATTTTCCCGTGTGTCTTTTGATCCTCACAGAAGTCTTGGAATAGGTAGATGGTAGACTCGGTGGTATCCTATTTTCTCTTCATTAGCCAGAAAACAGAGATTTAGAAAGCTGAGAAACTTGACCTGACTGAAAATAAGGAAGAAATGATGGAACTTGTAAATGACTTCAGGCTTTCTCACTGTGAAGAATATAGTCAAACACTGCTGCAGTTAAATGGTTTACTCTTTGTTCTCCCTGAGTGAGCTACAATAATAACCTGCTTTGTGTTGAAATTTACTGCTGTGTTGCTCACAATTACCTGAAAGAGAAGTTGCGCTGCTTCACTGGGTGGAAAAAATTTAGCTACCTTAGACAGCAGGTCTAATTAAGCAAGTTTACACCCTCTCGCTCTCTCTCTGTCACTCTAGGTTGACCTGCCTATGTGCGAAACATATGCAGCTCCTGCTGGCGCCAATGGTATGCATGTGTTTCAATTTGTCATGGTCAATCCTAAATTCGGTTGACACTTCGATTATAGAGAAAGGGCAAATAGCGGCATTACAATATTTCTTCTAATTAATACCTTAGTATTAATTAGTATTTCCTTAGTATTAATTAATTAATTAGGGCCACTAGTATTCTAATAGTGGCAAGATGTCATCTGTGAATAGTAAGGGTTTATTGGGCCAAAAGACTAAGGGACCATTATGAATCGTTGCTATAATGCACACTGACCAGCAGGTGGCAGATGCTCAACACAGGAGCTTCCCCCTGGTGGTCAGGGAGCTCCCAGAGTGGGACCCTTGCTCAGGCAGAGCCAGGCTCATACCTGGAGAGTGCAGCTGTGGCAGCAGGAGCCATTGCTGCCTATGCCACAGTGCTACCAATCGGTGGTGGCAGGTGGAGTGGGGCTTGGATGAGCGGGCACACAGCACCTGGCTCCAGCTTGGGCTCCTGGCCAGCTGCCTACCGGTTCATGCACTGCTACATCCCTCAGGAGATGTCAGAACTAACCTGGCAGTCCCACATCTCCCAAGGGGTCCCAGATTGTGTGAGGCCGCAGGCCAAGCTGTGGGATGACACCGGTGCTTGAATTTCATTCACCGGGCCTCTAATCATTTCATAATTTATCACCCATTTAGCATGGTTCTCTTCTAATGCTGAATACTTTAAAGTAGAAACTGAATTTTGGTAATGATGGCCATTGAGATTTTACTGCTCTTTAGCTGTATTTAACTGCTCATATGAAGGGCACTGAATCACCTTCAAATATGAGTAATATTACATTCCCATAAATATTACTATGTTCCAGTGCTAATTTTCCACTAATGCCACTAAGTGAGCCTTTCACTAATTTTCTTTGCTCACTAGCTCATCCAAAATTGAAATGGGCAGGCTGCTTGTCTATATTCAAGTACAGAGATATATTCTTCTTAACTACACTGATGCTCTCAATACTTTCAATTTTCCAACATAATTTATAGTGAGGGTCTCTATGTTAGATTTTAAAACATCTCTTTACTAATATGAATAAGTCACTTTTACCTGATTTCTTCACAACTATGTGCATGCAATAATTTGGAACTGGCAATGCCTGACTCTTTCAGTGTGCCTTCCCACCCTTGTTTTCATTAAAACACAATCAGAACCAACATTAATCACTTTTCAGTCTGTTGAGAAAATGCAGACCGTCCGCGGGTTACATTGGACTCAAAGTACATCATTTTGTGGTTACAGTGCCATCCTCTGAGTATTTATTTTAAAAAAACTTCCATCATTTATATGTATTTAAATATGTGCTTTATGTTTTTTATTATTTACTAGAGGCAAGGTGCACAAAAATTTGTGCACTGGAGGGGGCCTCTGAGCCCAGCTTGGCCCCTATCACATACTGGGAGCCCTCAGGGGATGTCCTACTCCCTGCTCCATGCTCCCTTTGGCCTAAGCCACAGCCTGGCCTCCCTTTGTGGGCGCCGACCGGGCTGATCAGGCAAAGACATCAGCTCAATCACCCCGCTGTAGCAGCCACTGCCAGTCAACCTCAGCCACCAAGGTGTTTTCATCAACACGGACTCCAGTCCCTTTACTATGAAAAAAATGACAACTTTTATTAGGCATTCTCAAGATGTGTCTTTCATAGGATATGACATTTCTTTCTTTCTTCCTTTTCTTTCTCCCTTCCTTCCTTCCTTCCTTCCTTCTTCCTTCCTTTCTTCCTTCTCACCTGAGAATATGTTTCCATTGATTTTTCAAGAATGTGGAAGAGAAAGGGAAAGACAGAGAGAAACATCAAAGTGAGAGGAACACTTTGATTGGTTGCCGCCTGCATGAGCCCTGACCTGGGCCCAGGCCAGGGAGGAGCCTGCAACCTATGTACATGCCCTTAGCCAGAATTGAACCAAGACTCAGCAGTGGGCAGGCCAAGGCATTATCCACTCCGCAAAACCAGCAAGGATAGGATATGACATTTCTTACCCCTCCAGCAGTGGACCTTCCTTTTTTCTCCAGGAGTGCGGTAAAAAACCCTACATCACCTATTTTGATTCTTATTACCCAATTTACTAAGAATATTACCAGTGGCATAGAGGGAGCTTAACCAATGAGCAGTCAGAAAAGGTGTTTCCTCTGGAGTTCACACCAATTGCCGGCTTGGTCCCTGCCCAGGCCTAATGTCTGTGGTCCAGTCATTAGCTCTGGGCAGGGAACCACCAACTCCCTAAATCGTCTGCTCAGACCCTGCTCCCCATGATCACTGGCTCTGCCCCTGCTTACGGCCATGGCCAGCTGCCTCTCTGCTCCCTGAAATTGATGGCTTTGCACCTGCACAGGGCTAATGCCTCTGGCCGGGGCATTAGGCCTGGGCAGGGGACCCCCAACTCCCCAGGATTGCCAGCTCCACCCCTACCAAGGCCTAATGCCATGGGCAGGAGACCCCATGCTCCCCTCAATCACAGGCTCCACCCCAGCTCAAAACTAACGCCTCTAGCAAAGGCATTAGACCTGGGAAGGGACCAATAGTACCCCTGCAATTACCGGCTCCAACCCTGCCCAGGCCTAATGCCTCTGTCAAAGGCATTAGGCCTGGGCAGAGGACACCCAGCTCCCACCAACGCCAACTCCTCTCCTGCTCTCCACCATCGCTGGCTTACACACTGCTACCCACCATCCCAGCTCCTCCCTTGCCAAGGCCTAAAGCTTCTGACCAAGGCACCAGGCCTTGGCAGGTGACATCTCAGCTCTGATTGCAGGCTCCAATAGCCTATAGCCATTGGGCACCTACTTATGCAAATTAACAGCCAACTTTGTTGGTGGTTAATTTGCATATCTTGCAGATTAGCCAATGGGAGGTTAAGGGAAGATACTGTCAGTTACCCTGTTTGTCTATTATTAGATAGGATTTAGCACAAGTAAAGGTCAGGAATCGTTATTTTCCTTTTAATTTTTTCCTTTTATATTTTTTTTTCATTGTTTCACCTCATTACTGCTGTGTATGTGTGCTCCATGTGAGTGATGTAGATGCTTATCTAGGTGGGTTCTGACTTTCGGCAAAAATCATTATGACGTGCTGCTGGAATAGATCTTAAATGTAACATGAGAACCTATTTTACTTATATTCTCTTGATTAAGATGTAGTTATTTGGCCTCCATATTTCCTCATTAAGTACATGGTTTTTGGAAGTCCAAAGTATATCTTTATATATTTATGTGATTCTTAGACTATTCATTCAATAAGAAATAAAACTGGGGTGGGGGGGAAGCCGGGTTGGTCAAGGGGAGAAAAAAAAATAAAAAAGGACACATCTCTAATACGCTTTGAAATACTTTAAGCAATAAAAAAAAAAAAATTAAAAAATGAAAGCCTTATCCTTATAAAAAGATCTGGCCTTATAATTAAATGGCCTAATAAATTTTAGAGTAGGGCACCTTTCCAAAGTATTCTCAGAAGAACATGGCTTGAAATCCAGGGTGTATCCTTTAACACCCTATTGGAAACAAGAGCCTTAGTTGGGCTCCATCATGATCCAAACAGAGACAGAAACAGTAAGAGAGATGGCAGGTTTCTGTTACTATATGCCTACTGAGCATCCCTCAGTGCACATTTCCTGACGGTGCTATTGAACAGAATGTGCACTCACAGGACATTAGAGCCTTCATGCACAACTCCATCCTGAAACCACATGAAAGAGAAGCCTATTGGACAAGAATGTTAGCAGGGACTTTACAATGCAGAGGGATTCTGAAGAAGATTGAAAAAGGTGGCAGAACCCTAGCCAGTTTGGAACAATGGACAGATCACTGGCCTTCAGACTGAAGGGCTCAGATTTGATTCAGGTCAAGGGCACTTGCCATGGTGTGGGCTCAATCTCCAGTCTGGGGCATGCAGGAGGGACTGATCAATGATTCTCTCTAATCATTGATGTTTCTAACTCTCACTAGCTCTCCTTTCCTCTCTGAGATAAGTACAAATATATTTAAAAGAATGGTGGCAGAATCATGGATGCTGCAGGGACATGCTCCCAGGAACAAACTGATATTCCAACTAAAATACAAAACAACTTCCTGAATAATCAATGGAAAACTCACAGGAGAGAATCCTGACACCCGAGGACCGAAGGTGGAGGCCACTTAGACACTGGTAGGAGGAGAGGAGGCTTGAAGGGGCGGGCCTGACACCCACAGACAGCAACTGAAGTCTCGGAGAGATATCTCAGCTGTGGAGGACTGCCACTGAGAACTCTGGGTCTAATCCCCAAGCTGGGCCTCCTAGCAGAGAGCACCAGAACTGAGGAGGGTACCCACATAACCTGTGGATGTGAATAGCAGCAGGGCACTGTCTGCCAGGGAGAGACAGCTAGAATTTCAGGTATCCTCTTAAAGGGCCAGCGCACAAATTTCCCTGTGGAGCCACATACCTTGTGCCGTGGCAAAAGGAGGGTGAAGTGGACTGGAGCTGTGAGGGAAAAAGCCAGAAGTGGGGAGTCAAGGGTTCCAGCACAGAAGAAAACACTTCAAGTTTCCTGGGAGGAGTCATTTCCTCATGCAGCAGAGAAAATCTTTCCCATGCAGACATTTGCCTTTCCTGGAGGGGAGACAATTAACACACACTACTGGGAAACACCTTGCCCTGAGGACACTTAAGAGATTATAAATAACAATTAACCTCCTCGCAGAGGCAACTGCCCCACACTGTTGAAACACACTGTTGCTATAACCTGAGGACCATTGCCTTGGAGGCAAGTTAAGTTGGAATCCTATCAGTCTATAGACAGAGAGGTCTCTGGAGGCTTTGAGTCTTTGCCTGATCTAATTAGTCAGAAACATCCTTTAACAATGTTCTGCACTAGAGACTGAGAGGCACAGAGGATCTACCTAACTTGTCACCACAAGCCCACACAGAAAGCCAGAAAGAGGAAATAAAGAAACAACCCCCAAATAAGACAACTAGAGAATTCTCCAGATATAGAGGGAGATGAAGCACAGAGAAGACATTTATCTGAATCTGACTTCAGAGTTATGAAGGTAAAAGAGCTCAACAGCATGAAAAAAGATATAGTGACTATGAAAATAAGAACAGTCCTAGATATAAATGACATAATACAAACAGGAGGACCACTTACATAACAGTATTAGAATAGCGAGTGTGCCAAAAGAGGCAGGAGGGGAGAAAAGCATAGAGACGGTCTTTGAAGAAACAATGGCAGAACACTTTCCTAACGTGGTAAAGAAAAATCCCACACAAGGTCAAGAGCCAAAGAGAACCCAAAAGAAGAAGTACTCAAACAAACCCGTGTCCAGACACATCATAATTAAAATGCCAAAAATTAAAGACAAGGAGAGAATCTTCAAGGCAGCAATTAAAAAAAACTGTTAGCTACGAAGTCGTCCCCATAAGGATGAGTCCTGATATCTCATCTGAAACTCTACAGGCCAGAGAGATTAGCATGAAGTACTCAAGTTAATGGAAAGTAAGGATCTGAAACCAAGATTACTATATACGGCAATTCTTTCCTTCAAAATAGACAGTCAAATACAGAGCTTCATAGACAGAAAAAGGCTAAAAGAGTAAATTGTCACCTAACCAGCATTACAAGAAATGCAAAGGGATTGCTGAAATGAGAAGGAGAAACAGGACAGAAACTTAGCCATACAGAAAGAAAATGGAAAGAAATAAATACCTATCAATAATAACTCTAAATATAAATAGGTAAATACTCCAATCAAAAGGCATAGGGTATCAAAATGGATACAAAAATATGATGCAAGTATATGCTGTCTACAGGAGTGCCATTTGAAAACAAAAGTCACACAAAGGATTGGAGTGAAGGAATGGTAAAATTTCCATGCAAATGAAGAGAAAACAAGGCTGGAGTACCAATATTCATATCAGAAAAAATAGACTTTTTAATAAAGGCCATCACAAGAGACAGAAAGCTCACTGCATGATACCAAAGGGATCAACCAGCAGAAAATATTACCCTAGTAAACATATATTCACCCAACATAGGAATATATATATATATACACATATATATCCTATATAATAAAAGAGTAACATGGTAATTAGCATACACCCGGTACCCTTCCCTTTGGCTATCAGCAAGATATGCAAATTAGCTGCCTGCCAATATGGCGGCTGGTAGCCAGGCAGCTTGAAACAAACATGAGGCTTGTTGGCTTCAGTGACAGAGGACTCCAACGTTCCCAGGCTGTCTTTCCGGCCTCTGAGCTTGCAGTTTAAGAAACATTGTAACAAATATAGAAGCTAAACAAAGCCCCAGAAACGTGCTTTCAGTGAGCCCGGGATCTCAGAGCTGGAGTTATATATTGTTTCGATTATAGAACCCAAACAAACCAGATACCTTCTTTCAGCAGCAGAGGCCTCAGAGCTGGAACCAGAGCTAAAGCTGGCCCAGAATAAAAAAAAGAAAAAAAAAGCAGTTGCGAGCTTCAGTCGGCCAGAAAACAGCCGTCAGCCCCTCACCAAGGCTGGCAAGGCACCCCAGTGGGGACCCCCACCCTGATCCAGGACACCCTTCAGGGCAAACCAGCCAGCCCCACCCATGCATCAGGCCTCTATCCTATACTTGGAGGGTAATATGCCTCCAAGCACCGGGATCAGCAGAGCTGAGAGGGCTCCCGGCACTCACGGGGATCAGCTGACAGGGGGCAACACCGAAACCCCCTGATCGCCCTGAGACTCTGTGTGTAACAGGGGGTGGGACCGCAACCTCACTATCCGCCGTGCTCTGTTCATGACAGGGGAAGGCGCCCCAACCCCCTGGTCAGCCCTGCTCGGTGCCTGATAGGGGGGAACTCTCCAACCCCCTGATCGCCCTACGACTCTGTTGTGTGACAGGGTGCGGCGCCTCAAACCCCTGATCGGCCCTGCTCTGTGTTTGACAGGGTGCTGTGCCCCAACCCTCTCCTCCCCCCATGGGCCCTGCTCTGTGTGTGACATGGAAGAGCCATACCCTCCCATCAGCCCTGCCCTGAGGGTGACAGTGGCGGTGCCCAAACCCCTGATCCGCCCTGTCGTGAGTGTGACTGGAGGGGGTGTCCAAACCCCCCAATCGGCCCTACCCTGAGCATGAATGAGGGTGGCATCGCAACCTCCCAATCTGCCCTGCTTTGTGCATGACAGGGGAAGGCGCCCCAACTCCCCAATCAGCCCTGCTCTGAGCCCGACCAGAGGCTGCACCTAGGGATTGGGCCTGCCCTATGCCACCCAGGAGTAGGCCTAAGCCAGCAGGTCGTTTTCTCCTGAGGGGTCCCAGACTGTGAGAGGGCACAGGCCCGGCTGATGGACCCCCCTCCCCCCCCCCCCCCTCCGAGTGCACAAATTTTTGTGGACCGGGCTTCTAGTATATACATGCGAATTCAAAGCTATATGCCAAAATGCTGGACAATGTGGATGAAATAGATGAAGTCAGTAAAAAATCTGAACTACCAAAATTGATTCAGAAAGAATTACTTATACATCTGAAACAAACAAAAAAAAATCAAACAAAGAGACTTCTAGGAGACTTTAATGGAGAGCCTGAAAACAGGACAGTCATAGTAGCAGACTTTTATCACTCCTATCACTTCACTGGATAGATCTTCCATGTGACAAGACAATGATTCAGAGACTCTAAAGGACACACTGCATCAGATGGATTTAATTGACATTTTAGAACGTTCACACCAACAGAGCAGAATATACTTTCTTCTCAAGTGCACAGGGGTCATTCCCAAAGATAGACCACATGGTAGGACACATAACAAGTCCCTACAAGTTCAAGAAGATTTAAATCATATAAGGCATCTTCTTGGATCACAGTGGAATGAAATGAGAAATCAACTAGCGTAAAAACACCCCAAAACATTTAAACACTTAGAGGCTGAATGGCACACTATTAAACAATGAATTTGTTACAATGAGATCAAGAAAATATCAAAGACTTTTTGGAAAAAAAGGAAAATGAACAAATACCAACACAATATCTCTGGGAAAGAGCAAAAGCAGTCCTGAGAGGCAAGTTCATAGCACTATAGACCTATCTCAGAAATAACAAAAATCAGCAATAAACTATTTATCCCTACAACTGAAGAATTAGAAAGAAACCAACAAGAAGAGCCCAGAGTAAGTAGAGGAAGGAAAAAATAAAGATTAAAGTAGAAGAAATAACAGAGACAAAAAATTCAATGAAACCAAAAGCTGGTTCCATGAAAGGATAAACAAAATTGATAAACCATTAGCAAGACTCATTAAGAAACACACACATGATTCCAATAAGTAAAATCAGAAACAAGAGTAGAGGAGTAAGCACTGGCACCACAGAAATTCAAAGGATTGTAATAAAATACTATGAACAACTACATGCCAAAATGCTGGACAATGTGGATGAAATAGATGAAGTCAGTAAAAAATGCAAACTACAAAAACTGATTCAGAAAGAATTAAGAAACCTGAATAGGCTCATAACAACTGATGAAATAGAAGCAGTAATCAAAACACTTCCAACCAACAAAAGCTCAGGTCTGGACAGCTTCACAGGGGAGTTCTACCAGTCAGAAAACTACAGTCTATACTCCGCACACTTTTTCAGAAAATCAAAGAGGAAAGAATACTTCCAAACTCTTTGTATGAGGCCAGCATTATTCTAATTCCAAAAGAAGGTAAAGACACTACAAAGAAAGAGAATTACAGGCCAATATAGCTGATGATGACAGATACTAAAATCCTCAACCAAGTATTAGCAAATCGCATCCAGCATTATATTAAAGGACCAAATGACATGATCAAGTGGGATATATTCCAGGGATGCAAGGCTGGTATGATATTCACAAATCAATAAATGTGATACAACTCATAAACAAACTGAAGGTTAAAAAGCACGTGATCATATTGATAACACAGAAAAAGAATTGGAAAAAAGCCAACCCCCAATTTTGATAAAAAGTCTCAGCAATGTGGTAATAGAGGGAGCATACTCAACATGATAAAGGCCATATATGAGAAACCCACAGCCAACATCATACTCAATAGGCAAAAACTAAAACCATTTCCCATGAAAGAACAGGAACATGACAGTGATGCCAATTTTCACCATTCCTGTTCAACATAGTATAGGAAGTGCTACCATAGTGCTCAGACATGAAGAAATAAAAGTCATCCCAACCAGAAGAGCACATAATAAATGAATTTGGTCAATAATCAGGATACAAAATTAACACCCAAAAATATATGTCTTTTTATACACCAAGAATGAACGCCCAAAAAGATGAACTAAGAAAAGAATCCCACTTACCTTTGCAATAAAAGAATTAAGGAAAAAACTCAATAAAGGAAGTAAAAGAACTGCACTTGGAAAATGACAGAACATTGAAAAGGAGATAAAGATATCAACCAGTGGACTAATATACTGTGTTGATGGGTTGGTAGAATTAACATTATTAAGATGTCCATACTACCCAAAGCAATTTATAGATCCAATGTAATCTCCATTAATATACCAACAGAATATTTCACAGACAAAGAACAAACTCTCCAAAAAGTCATATGGAGTAAAAATAGTCTCAGCAATCCAGGGAACTACAAAAAAATATGGAAGGCTCACAATCCCAGATATTAAGCTATATTATAAAGTCACCATTCTCAAAACTGCCTGCTACTGGCACTAGAAAAGACATATACACCACTGAAAAAGAACAGAGAACCCAGAAGTGGACCCAAGTCATTATACTGTATTATTAATTTACAAAGGAGGCGAGAGCATTCAATGGAGTCAAGACAGTCTCTTTGATTTTGACAAGATGGCGGCGATATAGGCAGACGCGTCCCAGGTCTTGTGCCAGAGCAGATGGAGTAAGCAGCTGAAACTAATAACACCCACCGCGAATTGGGGAAATTACTCAGCTGATGAGACGGTTTGCAGTAGGGAAGGGCAGAGCTCCCCTGGAATGGTAAAAGAACCACGGATCTGGGCAGGAAACTTTGCCAGACCTCTGAGCCCAGAGGGTTAGAGGGAGACCGCATGGCACTGGGACAGGCACAGCCCCTGACTGGGGAAAAGAGATCCACGGGATTCCTGGCACAGGGGGATTTGAGATCTGGGTTCTGTGATTACGGAGGACTGAGCCTAGAGGGGGCTGCCTCAACAGCTGAACAGACCATGCAGTGCTGGTAAGAGAGGAGCTTACAGAAATTCAGACTTCCCCGTTTCTGTGGCCAGCATTTGTTTGTTTATATTCACTGAACCCTGTTCATAGGACATTTCAGATACGGACACTCACCTCTGCTGAAGAGAGGGAGAAGGTGCAGATGAGTGGAATCTGGGGAGAGGCTGGGGAGAAAGGGGGCGCCGGGAGAGGTGCCAGCGAATATAGTGCTGAGACACCCCTGGGCCCAGGACTAGGGCAGCCATTCTTTCCGGAGTGTGGGACTCCTCCACCTAGCCCCCAGGCGAGGAGCACAGCCACACCCAGATTATTCCCTGAAGGAGATGAAGGATTAAAATAATCTGATCAGTCCCTGTGTGTTAACAGGGTCTGGCCTATAGAGGGACTTTCAGTCCCAGCAATAACATAGAGCAGGGCAACGATTAAAGAACCAGTTCTGAGGAGTTGACCTCCCCAAACCAGTTTTAAGTGCAATAGAGAAAATAAACCCTTGCTACTGGATAGAGACGCTGTATAGCCTCAGATGCCAACCCAAAAATACTGCCACCCAGAGGCTGAGCCACAAACTTAATCTCAGCTAAACACAAATTAAGGCAGTCTGGGACACAAATACGGCCTGCTTTAAAATCAGGACTATGGTTTACAACACTGAGGAATTGTGTATCGCAGGGAAATTCAACACTCTCCTGAATAACTGGCAAGACCAAGGCGAGCCAGACTGAAGAGTAGAAGAACCGAATTACCTTCACTACTGCAATTTTTTTTTCTTTTATCACCTAATAACTAAGAAAGCAGTTTTTTTCTTCTTTTTCCATCAGCTGATTTTACCCTTTAAATTACCACATTTTTATGTTTAACCATTATTATTACTGTTACCATTTTACCATTTTTTTAAAGTGACATTTGATTTTCTCTCTATTTTATTTTGGGATTAGTGTTCTCCATTCTATTTTCATCGTTCCTATAGCATCAATTTTCCCTACCTCAATTTTACCTCTATGCTAAAACCCTCTTCCCCACTTTTCCCTTTTTGTTGTCCTATTTCTCTTACCCTATTCCTGCTTTAGATTTTCCTGATTCCTTCTTTTTTCCCCCTGTCAAAATTTCACCCTAATTATATACCCTATTTCCACTCCACTGCTCTAAATCCTTATACACCTATCCCTTATCTTTCTTCACTATCCAAAATTTTTTCCCTTGTTTTTTCTATTTTTTTGTTGCTGTTTGCTTGATTGTTGAGTATTTTTTTCTTGTTTGTTTGTTTGTTGTGTGTGTGTGTTTGTGTGTGTGTGTGTGTGTGTGGTTTAGGACTGGTTGTGAGGTTGTTTTGCTTTTTCCTTTTATTTTTCTTTTGCTGGCTTTTCCCCTCTCTCCACCCCCGCTCCACGACAGTTATTTTTGTGCTTCAGTTTTCCCTTGCCTCTCTTGATATTATTGATTATTTGTAGTTTGCATTCATCTCCAGTGATCTGTTGCTGGAATCTGGTGGGATTAGTGGCGGTTCTATCAGAGTTTTCTACTCATGTAAATAGTCTCTTCCCCTCTTCTACTTCGTTCTCTCTTTTCAATATTTTTTCCTTTTTTCCCCGTCCTATTTCCCAATTTCATTTTTGAACTCCTTTTTTTTATTCTTACTTTTCTTTTCTTGTTTCTCTTTTATCTTTTTCTCTTCTTTCTTCCTTATCCCCTAATCCTCTTAATTTGGGCAGTCTCCTTTATTTGGGGTTATTAATATTGTGAATATATTTGTTTTCAGTGCCTGTTACATTGTGCCTTGACATGTTGCATTATGTGCCCTTAAATCAACGCAGCAGATCCAAGCCGTAGCAGCCTCCTGATCACCATACCCTCTGAGGATCAGCAGCTGTATGTGAAGCCTCCCCCCACCAGCAAGAAGAGTCACCAAAGCTGTGAACAGCACACATAAGAGGAGCTGCCAACTGAGGAAAAGCTGCTACCACAACCGCCCGAGGAGCAACCGCAGCCCAAGGAGCCACTGCCACCCAGGGAGCAGCTCATGAATGACTCAACGTCTAGATATGTCAGTCAGATCAAACATAGGTATACAAAGAAACCCCCAAAGGAAAGAGAAGGAGGATTCGCCAGAAAACCAGCTAAGTGATACAGAGGCATGCAACATGAGAAGAAAAGAATTCAGAATAAGGGTCCTAGAGTGCATAAACCGGATGGAGGAAAAAATGAAAAACATATAGATGAACCAAGAAAACACAGATGAAAAAATCAACTACTTAAGCAAGAATCAAGAAGTAAGAGATGAAAAAATCAACAACTTAAGTAAGACCCAAGAAGAAATGAAGAGTGATATAGCTGCAATAAAAAACACCATTGAAAGTATCAACAGTAGACTAGGAGAAGCAGAGGACCGAATTAGTGAATTAGAAGACAAGGAAGCAAACACACCCAAACTGTACTGCAATTGGAGAAAAAAATTAAAAGACAGGAGGAGAGCGTAAGTGAGCTTTGGGACAACATGAAACGAAACAACATATGGATAATAGGGGTGCCAGAACAACAGAAAGAGGAACAAGGATTAGAAAACCTATTGGAAGAAATAATATCAGAAAACTTCCCTGCGGTGGAGAAGAAAAAAGTCAAACATGCCCAGAGAGTCCCAAACAAGGTGAACCCGAAAAGACCGACACAAGACACATCATAATTATCATGGCAACTGTTCAGGGCAAAGAGAGAATCTTACAGGCTGCAAGAGAGAGATGGAAAGTTACATACAAGGGATCTCCCATTAGATTATCCAATGATTTCTCAACAGAAACACATAAGGCAAGAAAAGAATGGACGGAAATTTACAAAGTGATGCAAAGCAAAGGACTGAATCCAAAAATACTCTATCCAGCCAGGCTATCATGCAAAATTGAAGGGGAAATAGGAAGCTTCACAGACAAAAAAAGGCTACGAGAGTTTATCACCACCAAGCCGGCAATGCTAGAAATTCTAAAGGGACTGGTGTAAAAAAGGAACAAAAAGCTCAGAAAGAAAACAGCCACACACAAAAAAAGAAATGGCTACAAACAAGTACCTTTCAATAATAACTTTAATCTTAAATGGACTAAATGCTCCAAGCAAGAGACATCAAGTGGCTGAATGGATAAAAAAAAAAAAAAAAAAAAAAACATGACCCATACATTTGTTGTCTACAAGAGACCCTCCTCAGAAGAAGGGACTCACACAGACTGAAAGTGAAGGGATGGAAAATTATCTTTCAGGCAAATGGAAAGGAAAAGAAAGCTGGGGTAGCAATACTTATATCGGACAAAATAGACCTCAAAGTGAAGGCCATAACAAGAGATAAAGAAGGCCACTTCATAATACCAAATGGAACAATACATCAAGAAGATATAACCCTGGTAAACATATATGCACCCAATGCAGGAGCACCCAAATACAAAAAAAAACCAAACAAACAAACAAAAAAAAAACTCCTGGAATATATCAAAGGAGAGATTGACAACAATACAATCATAGAGGGGGACTTTAATACACCACTGACATCACTGGATAAATCCTCTAGACAAACAATCAGCAAAGAAACAGCAATCCTAAATGACTCACTTAATCAGATGGACTTAATTGACATCTTCAGAATGCTTCACCCCACAGCCAAGGAATATACATTCTACTCAAGTGCTCTTAAGACACATTCAAAAATAGACCACATATTAGGTCACAAACAAAGTCTCCCCAAATTAAAGAAGATTGAAATCATACCAAGCATCTTCTCAGACCATGATGGCATAATATTAGAAATAAACTACAATAAAAACAACCCAAAATACTCAAACACTTGAAAGCTGAAGAGCACGTAATTAAATATTGATTGGGTTACCAATGAGATCAAAGAAGAAATTAAAAACATCCTGGAAAATAATGACAATGAAAACACAACAATCCAAAACCTATGGGACACATAGAAAGCAATCCTGAGAGGGAAGTTTATAGCTCTACAGGCCTATCTCAAAAAAACAAGAAAAAATGGTAGTAAATCATGTAACTCTACAACTCAAAGAATTAGAAAGAGAGCAACAACAACACCAAAAATCAGAGTTAGCAGAAGCAAGGAGATAATAAAGATTAGCGCAGAAATAAATGACATAGAGACCAAAAAAATAATACAGAAAATCAATGAAACCAAGAGCTGGTTCTTCGAAAGGATAAACAAGATTGACAAACCTCTAGCCAGGCTCACCAAGAAGCAAAGAGAGAGGACCCAAATAAACAAAATCAGAAACGATAGGGGCAAAATAACCACAGACACCACAGAAATACAAATGATTGTTAAAAAATACTGTGGACAGCTCTACTCCTACAAACTAGACAACCTGGAGGAAATGGATAAATTCCTAGAAAAATACAACATTCCAAAACTCAATCAGGAAGAATCTAAAAATCTCAACAGGCCAATAACTATGGAAGAAATTGAAGCAGTCATCAAAAAGCTTCCAGCAAACAAAAGCCCAGGACCAGATGGCCTCACAGGGGAATTTTACCAAACATTCAAGGAAGAACTAAAACCTATCCTCCTCAGACTACTACAAAAAATTCAGAAGGAAGGAACACTTCCAAGCTCATTCTATGAAGCCAGCATCACCCTAATACCAAAACCAGGTAAAGACAACACAATGAAAGAGAATTAAAGGCCAATATCCCTCATGAACATACACGCAAAAATCCTCAATACAATGTTAGCAAATCGGATCCAGCAGTACATCAGAAAGATCATACACCATGACCAAGTTGGATTTATCCCAGGGATGCAAGGATGGTAGAGTATCCGCAAGTCAATAAACGTGATACATCACATAAACAAATTGAAAGAAGAAAAACACATGGTCCAATCAATTGATGCAGAAAAAGCATTTGACAATACGCAAAACAATTTTTGATAAAAACTTTCAGCAAGGTGGGAGTAGAAGGATCATACCTCACCATAATAAAAGCCATATATGACAGGCCCACAGCCAACATTATACTCAATGGACAAAAACTAACACCATTTCCCCTTAGAACAGGAACAAGACAGGGATGCCAGCTCTCACCACTCCTGTTCAACGTAGTACTGGAAGTATTAGCCATTGCAATTAGACAAGAAGAAGAAATAAAAGGAAACCAAATTGAAAAAGAGGAAGTAAAACTGTTATCTGCAGGCGACATGATATTATACATACAAAACCCTAGAGACTCCATCAAAAAACTTCTAGACTTAATACATGAATTTGGCAATGTAGCAGGATACAATATTAACCCCAAGAAATCTGAGGCATTTCGATACATCAATAGTCAACTTTCAGAAAGAGAGATTACAAAAACAATCCCATTTACCATCGCACCAAAAAAATTGAGATACCTAGGAATAAACTTAAGTCAAGAGGTACAAGGCCTGTACTCACAAAACTACAGGACATTGAAAAAAGAGATAGAGGAAGACATAAACTGATGGAAGAACATACCTTGTTCATGGACTGGTAGAAGCAACATCATTAAGATATCCACAAAACCCAAAGCAATCTATAAATTCAATGCACTTCCCATTAAAACACCAAGGGCATACTTCACAGATCTAGAACGAACTCTCCAAAAATTCATCCATAATAAAAAAAGACCCCGAATAACTGCAGCAATCCTGAGAAAGAACAAAGTAGTTGGGATCTCAATACCAGATATCAAGCTGTATTACCAAGCCGCTGTTCTCAAAACTGCCTGGTACTGGCACAAGAACAGACATATAGATCAATGGAATAGAATAGAGAGCCCAGAATTCGACCGGAACGAATATGCTCAATTAATATTTGACAAAGGAGGCAAGAACATACAATGGAGTCAAGATAGTCTCTTCAATAAATGGTGCTGGGAAAATTGGACTGATATATGCAGGAAAATGAAACTAGACCACCAACTTACACCATACACAAATAAAAACTCAAAATGGATAAAGGACTTAAATGTACGACAGGAATCCATAAAAATTCCAGAAGAATCCAAAGGCAACAAAATCTCCGGTATATGCCAAAGTAATTTCTTCACTGATACAGCACCTAGGGCACTTGAAACTAAAGAGAAAATGAACAAATGGGACTCCATCAAAATAAAAAGCTTCTGCACAGCAAAAGAAACCATCAATGAAACAACAAGAAAACCCACTGCGTGGGAAAACATATTTGCCAATGTCATATCAGATAAGGGCATAATCTCCAAACTTTATAGGGAACTCATACAACTTAACAAAAGGAAGATAAAAAATCCAATCAAAAAATGAGCAAAGGATCTAAATAGACACCTTTCAAAAGAGGACATTCAGAAAGTCAAGAGACATATGAAAACATGCTCAAAGTCACTAATCATCTGATAAATGCAAATCAAAACAACAATGAGGTACCATCTCACACATGTCAGATTGGCTATCACCAACAAATCAACAAACGACAAGTGATGGAGAGGAGGTGGAGAAAGATGAACAGTCGTGCACTGCTGGTGGGTTGCAGACTGGTGCAACCACTACGGAAGGCAGTATGGAGATTCCTCAAAAAACTACAAATGGAACTGCCATTTGACCCTGTGATCCCACTTCTAGGAATATATCCCAAGAAACCAGAAACACCAATCAGAAAGGATATATGCACCCATATGTTCATAGAAGCACAATTCACCATAGCTAAGATCTGGATACAGCCTAGGTGCCCATCAGTAGATGAATAGATTAGAAAACTGTGATACATCTACACGATGGAATACTATGCTGCTGTAGAAAAGAAGGAACTCACCATTTGCAACAGAATGGATGGAAGTGGAAAGCATTATGATAAGTGAAATAAGCCAGTCAGTGAAAGAAAAATACCACATGATCTCACTGATTCATGGAAAATAAAGACCATTATAAACTTATGAACAATAATAGATACGAGGCAGAGCTGCCTCAAACGGATTGTCAAACTGCAGCGGGAAGGCCGGGAAGGGTTGGGGGGCAGAAGGGAAAGGGGTAAGAGATCAACCAAAGGACTGGTATGCATGCATACAAACATAACCAACGGACATAAGACACAGGGGGGGAAGTGGAGGCCAGGGGATTGTCAAGGACGGAGAAACAAAAAGGACACATATGTAATACTCATTGTAATACTTTACGCAATAAAATTAAAAAAAAGACAGTCTCTTCAATAAATGATGAAAATCAGACAGACACATGCAAGAAAATGAAACTACACCACCACCTTACACCATACACAAAAATAAACTCAAAGTGGATAAAGGACTTGAACGTTAGTTGGGAATCTATATGAAGAAATCTCAGAAGACTGCACAGGCAGCAAATTATCAGACTTATGTCTTGGCATCTCTTTACTGACACAGCTCTGAGGTCAATGAACACAAAGGAGAAATTAAACAAATGGTCCACATCAAAATAAAAATCTTCTGCACGGCAAACTATATCCTGAACAAAACAACAAGAAACCCCACTGAATAGGAGAACATACTTGCCAATGGTATCTCTGATAAGTGTTGAATTCCAAAGTTGACAGGGAACTCACACAAATTAACAATAGGAAGATAAACAATCCAATCAAAACATGGGCAAAGGACTTAAATGGACATTTTTTGAAAGGGGGCCTACATAAGGCCAAGAGACATAGGAAAAAATGCTCAAAGGCAATAACAGTCCAAGAGATGTGAATCAAAATGAGAGAAGTACCAATCCACCACTGTCAGAATAGCTGTCAGAAAAAAATAAAAAATAAAAAACCACAAGTGCTGGAGAGGATGCAGAGAAAAAGCAGCCAGGCAGCTGCAGCGAACAGGAGGCTATCTTGCTCCAGTGAAGGAGGAAGCCATGGTTCCCTGCCTGCCACTGCTGGAAAGTGAGCTTGCACTCTAAGCAACTATGTTGCAATTATAGACACTAAACAAACCCATGCTTTCAGCCAGCCAGCAGATCTGGAGTTGCAACAGAGTTTCGATAACAGAACCCAAACAAACACAGATACCTGCTTTCAGCAGCCGAGGCCTCAGAGCTGGAGCTGAGCCTCAGAGCTAAAGCCAGCCCTCAGTTCCAGTGACAGCCATAGAAGATAAATAAATCCCAGAATAAAAAAATTAAAAAAAGGAGAGGTTGGGAGCTTCAGTCACCCACCTGCCTGAGAAGAGCTCTCAGCCCCTCACCCAGACTGGCCAGGCTCCCCCCTGTCACTCACAGAGTAGGGTGGATCAGGAAGTTGCAATGCCACACTCAGTCACACTCAAGGCATGGTCAATGGGGTGGTTGTGGCGCCACCCCCTGTCAAGCACAGAGCAGGGTCCATCAGGTGGGTTGGGGCTCCATACCCTGTCACACACAGAGCAGGGCCGAACAGGGGGTTGGGGAGCTTCCCCCTATCACGCACAGAGCAGGGCCCATCAAGGGGTTGAGGGGCTCCCCGCTGTCACTCACAGAGTAGAGCCGATAGGGGAGTTGGGACACCGACCCTTCACACACAGATAAGGGAAGATCAGGGTGTTGGGGAGCTTCCCCTATCATGCACAGAGCAGGGCCGATAAGGGGGTGGGGCACCTTACCCTGTCAGGAACAGACTAGGGTGGAGAGGGAGGTTGAGGCCCCGCCCCCTGTCACACAGAGAGCCTCAGGGAGATCAGGGGGTTTGGGCGCTGCCCCCTGTCACAGTGATCCGGGTGCCCGGAGGCCTCTTGGCTCTGCTGATCCCAGTGCTGGGAGGCATATTACCCTTTTACTATATAGAATAGTGGCCTGGTGCACTGGTGGGGGCTGGCTGGTTTGCCCTGAAGGGTGTCCTGGATCAGGGTTGCGGTCCCCACTGGGGTGCCAGGCCAGTCTGGATGAGGGGATGATGGCTGTTTGCAGCTGGTTACACACCCTTCAGGGTGGGGGTCCCCACTGGGGTGCCTGGCCAGTCTGGGTGAGGGGCTGAGGGCTGTTTTCAGGCTGGGACTGAAGCTCCCAACTGCTCCTTTTTTTTGTTTTTTGTTTTTTTTATTCTGAGCCACTTTTAGCTCTGAGGCTCCAGCTCTTAGGCCTCCGCTCTTGAAAGCAGGTGTCTGGTTTTTTTGGGTTCTATATTCGAAACTCTGCATCAACTCCAGCTCTGAGATCCCAGCCGGCTGAAAGCTGGTTTCTGGGGTTTTGTTTAGCTTCTATATGTTGCAATGTTTCTTAAACTGCAAGCTCAGAGGCCGGCAAGGCAGGCGGGGAATGTTGCAGTCCTCTGGCACGGAAGAAAGCAAGCCTCATGTTCAGTTTAAGCTGCCTGGCTGCCGGCCGCATTCTTGGCTGGCAGTTAATTTGCATATCACCCTGATTAGCTAATGGGAAGGGTAGCAGTCGTACGCCAATTACCATGTTTCTCTTTTATTAGATAGGATATGCACACACACATATACATACATACATATATATATGTATATGTGTGTAGATATAGATATAGATATAGATATATAGATATAGATATACATATCTATATGTATCTCTCAGAGAGGGCTAATGAACTTTGATATTCAGCAAGGATGGAAATTAGCATTATATTACCCTGCAGTTGGCAAAATGGCTGAAGAAAATCTCCTAACCTGATAACCCTTTTAATGTTTAGCATACTTGACTGCTGACATGCCTGTTTGCTTTGCTAAAGGGCATATATGAGAAACCTAAAGCCAAGTCAATAAAAGCTGATGGGTGCTGGGTTTCAGAGAGCTTCTCTGCTAGAAAGAAAGGTCTCTGCCTGGCTCCCCCATGTCTTCTAAATTTCTATTTGTTGTCTAGTGTATTCATTTGTGTTCAGCTCCTTTTCCAGATCCTGAATCCTTGCTGCAAAAGGTTGCAGCATTCTGGCGCCAAATGTGGGCTTCTGGAGAGGAAATTTCACCAGAGTGAAAAATGAAGACATTTCACCAGAAAGCTGAGAAGTGCACTGAAAAGGTGGGGAAAATTCTCTGTGCAAAAAGCCCATGCCAGCTTTGGAAATTGTGAAACATAAAGTGGGCGGAAAATCTTTCTTTTCTGCCAGGCTATAATGAGGGAAAGTTTGATTATAAAGCAAAAAATTAAATAAATAATTGTAAACATTTACTTGTATGATCAAGGATAAAGAAATTAAAATATCAAAAGGTACTCTCTGAAATCAGGCTCAAGGAAAAAAAGTAACATTGCCATCTTGAACTATGTGTACTCTTGTTCACACTGCATTATGCCTAATTCATATTGGGGATCAAAAGTCTGTAATACCTAAGCCCTGGGTCCTCCACCTCTAGTGTGGAAAGGCACAGCATCTAGAGAAAACGGGGTTAACAGTCATTTTACAAAAGGACTCTTTAATGCTTTGTCTGAATATTACCATATGACACCTTGGGACAGGCAGATTTTAGGTAAAATAACTTTAGAGGACAGCCAATGTCATGAAGAGCACAATAGGATAATATACATGAAAACTACTCTGATTCATAAAGCCTTGTCTCTATGTTATGGGCGCATGTCAGTTGATTATTATTAATCTGTTTTGGTTATTTATTGTTAGTCTTTTCAGCATGCCTTCAATTTAATTTAATAAGAAAAGAAACAGTAGATGGAGAGGCCATTACTAAATATCTGAAACACCTCCCAACCCATTAATTACTAGTCTTTTGGTGATCCTGTAAAATGTATGCCCACTCTCGAGAGTGTTATTAAAAGTCTCATTTTATTTCCCAGACTGTCATTTGAAATTTGGATAGATGAGACATTCCTCACAATTTAAGGGATATCTCTGGGATTTCTGTATCCATGAAGAGAAAAACACTAGCTTAAGAGAAGTAACACACCACCCAATTTTGGGTGGCCTCTTGGACTGACCCCCATCTCTTCATAGATGCTATAGTACAAACCCAAGACTGTTTTTCTTTATAAGATGGTGAAAATGACACAAGGAAAATATACAGGCTGTGTTTAAGCAATAAGATTAGTGTTTCCATAAGAAGGGGCAGTTCTTAAATAATAATGGACCATATTCCAAGGATAACATTAAAGCCAATGAAAACCCAGTAAGTTTTCTCTGCTGCAAAATTTGCCACAGTGAAACACCCTTAGATGGTGATAACTGGCTTTTGGAATTTCAAAATTGTTAAAAGTTAAATAGATAGATATAACTAAAATGAAGGCTTTGTGACAAATCTTTTCAGTAATAATCTAATCTAACAAAAGATAAAAATGGTAATTGGCGTCCGACCACTACTGTTTCATTGTCTAATCAGGGCGATATACAAATTAACTGCCAACTAAGATGACACTGAACCGCCATCAAAGATGGCGATTAATTTGCATATGTAGGCACAATGGAGGGAGGCAAAAGGGAAAGCAGGAAGAAGCCCCCTGTCACTGACAGTGATCAGAAACCCAGGGGGGAGCTAAGAGCCCTGCCCGCAAGCCATGGTCGGAGAATTGGGCACCTTTGCCACCCTGGCTAGTGATAGTGGGAAGTAGGGTTGGAGCCGGTGAGGGGAGCTGGGCACGGGCGAAGTTGGCAGTCTCAGGAGCTAGGGGTCCCTTGCCTGGGCCTAAAGCAGTGCCTGCGATCACAGGGCCACTGCCGCTGCTGGTCACCGCTGCCCAGGCCAGACGCCTTGGCCAGAGGCGTTAGGCCTGGGCAGGGGCAGAGCCTGTAATGGTGGGTAGCTGGGGATGCCCTGCCCAGGCCTAATGCCTCAGCCAGAGGCGTTAGGCCTGGGCAGGGGCAGAGCGGGAGATCGTGGGGAGCTCGGGGTCCCCTGCCCAGGCCTAATGCCCCGGCCAGAGGTATTAGGCCTGGGCAGGGGCAGAGTGGGAGATCGTAGGGAGCTGCGGGTCCCCTGCCCAGGCCTACTGCCTTTGGCTAAAGGTGTTAGGTCTGAGCAGGGGCAGAGCCACATGCAACTGTGGGGAGCTGGGCGTCCCCTGCCCAGGCCTGACACCTCGGCCAAAGGCCTCAGGCCTGGGCAAGGGGCCGATCTGGCGATTGGTGATCAGAGGGTGATGAGGGTCAACTCCTCTGTCCGAGGCATCAGGCCTGGGCAGGGGGGGGGAGCCAGCAGTTGTAGGGGGCCGGGGGTCCTCTGCCCAGGCCTGATGCATCAGGCCTGGGAGGGAGGTGGAGCCGGTGATGGGGGGGGATATGAGGTTCCCCTTGGCTAGGCCTGAAGCCTGTGTCAGAGGCGTCAGGCTTGGGCGCGGGGTGGTGCAAGCGATCAGAGGGAGATGAGGGTCCCCTGCCCAGGCATGATTCCTGGGCCAGAGGCATCAGGCATGGGCAGGGGTCAGAGCCAGTGATGGGGGGAGATGTGGGTCTCCTGTCCAAGCCTGACACCTCCGCTGACACCTCTGGCATAGGTGTCAGGCCTGGGCAAGCGGCCGATCCTGCGATTGGAGGGTAATGGGGGTCAACGTCTGAGGGCTCCCAGTAAGTGAGAGGGGGCAGGCTGGGCTGAGAGACACTATCCTTCCTCGCCCCAGTGCATGAATTTCGTGCACCGGGCCCATAGTTATAAATAAATATATTGATGGTGAGGGTGCAGTCCCTGAGGAGAGGGCGGACTGCACTCTCTGTTGGAGGAAAGGGCCAGTGGATCTTCTCCCTGTAAAAGCAGAGAACCTGGAAAAGCACTCTTAGATGTTATCTCTGAAGGAAAAATGTGGTGGTTTTAAAATTCCAATGGCTACAGGCCTTCTTCCTTTCTCCCCCTACTTCTTTGGCAACCTCATATGTCTAAACATACTTTTCCAAAGTCTTTGGTAACTTAAAAAATTGGAGTTGCTTACATTAAGTAATAAAACTTATTAAAACTCTAAATGTTTTGAAATAACAAAATTTTGAAATATTTATTTGAGTTTGACTCGAATGAAAAAACAAAGGACAGATTTGAATCTATTAATTAAATGAGTCTTTGTTAATTTTATTGGAAATATATCCATAAAAATGTGAAGGTATTACTAAACTAAGAAATGCTAAGGATTTAACTTACCACCTAAAATTTAAGGCTTCCAATAGTTAAAAGTTCAAATTAAATTGGGAGAAACTATATGCTCGTAATGATACAATGCATAAAGTTTAGAAATTCATTATCAAGAAAAATAATTCACGTGATTTCTCTGGAAAAACTTAGTAGCACAAAATATATTGTAGTCCTTATGTGTACTATGTGTGGTAAAATTTCAACCTAGGATATACTATTTTATTGGACTGATTAAAAAAGAGGATTATTTCTATGGTCTGAACCAAATTTTTAATATAAAACCAGTTTAAATTTTATTGATCTATTTTAGAGTAATTACAACAAATTTATAATGTAATGTTTGGGTTACACATATTTGTGATAGTCTTTCCATGTTAAATTTCAAGACTTTAACGAAGAGGTAGCTTTGACACTTGTCAAGTTCCCTGGAATAATTCAAGGGTTTACTCTTCTTAAAAGAAATATTTTAGGAAAAGAAATATTTTCAAACCAAATTACCCCAATCTAATATACTTGAAATCACTTGAAGCTTCATCACATAAAAATTAATAACTGTGTTCTCTTTACATGCATGTATTTTAAATGTTATAAAAGTTTCACCCTCTAAGGGAGGGCAGGACAAAGTTGCTGAATACTTCTTAAGCAACATCAGATTATTCAGCAGCAGAATTTTAAGATGGGAGCCCTGACAGCCAGATCTTTAGACAGAGCAGGGGGTAGTGCAACATCTGGACTTCATAGGTCAAATGTATAAGTTTACTTACTTTGCTTTCTCAATAAAGATGTGTACTTTAGTCACTAAATAAATTAGCTTTTTACAATATAATCATGGTCTCATATAAACTCAGTTATACGAGAAGCAGATATTTTATTAGCAACTGGTTCTAACACAGTCCAGAGTAAAATTTCTGTACCTTTACAAATGAGCACTAGCCAAAAGAATGCTGTTTAAAAGTAAATTTTAAGCTCAATAAAAAGGAGAAATTTTTAAATCTCTTCTGCTACTATTTACAAGGAAAACAAAAAGTTATTATTGGAGCATTAAATCTCACCATTAATAAGACACCATAGAAAAAAGGGAATTACTTATACTTAATCTTTATGCATTGCACAATTGGCCAGCATACCTCTTATTGGTATTTCTGAAAAGGAACCAAGTTATATTTAAAAGAAAAAAAAATGTTTTTAAAAGAAACTCTCTAAATGTGGCCTAGAAATTACTCTGGGAGAAAAAACAGGAGCAGATTACCTTCAAAGATCTAGAAAACTGGAATTAAAAATAAATGTATTAGGCCTCATAAAGAAAAGTAAACCATTTGCATTTTGCCTCCATAAACAACGCTTATGTCAATATACTCAAAGACTGATAGCAAAAACCCTATTAGTGTCATTTACTGTCCCCACCCAATGACAAAGTTAGGAAATAAGCCTTATTTTTGACTGATTTAAATTAGCAAATGAAAAAAAAAGAATATTCAGGGGAACTTAGTTGAATAGGCAGAAACCTATTCCTGGAGCAGTCACTGTTTTTACTGATAGTTCATCTCATGGTAAAGCTGCTTATAATGCAAAGAATTCAGACCAAGTCATTCAAACCAGTCATACTTCTGTGCAAAGAATCGAATTAGAAACGATCAAGGCTGACTTGCAGGATTTCCAAAAGCCTCTTCATATTATCTCTGATCTGCCTATGCTGCTGGCCTGGTAAACAGAACTGCAACTACTCAATTTAAATGTCTGTGACCAATGCCTATCTATACTATTTGAACAAGTCCTGGTCCTTTAACAAAAGGAAATGCATAGGCCTATCAATTAGTTATTTTATTAAACAGGCCACAGAATCTCATCAACTTTTACATCAGCCTGCCAAAATATTGTACAGCAGACATAACAGATTATCAAGAAATGTCCCCCTTGCATGTTATATCTGCTACAAGGGCCTCTAAATCCCAACTTGAAAAACAAAAGTGGGGGAATAGTGAAGAAATCTCCTGTAAGTAGACTACACCAAGCCTTAATTACTTTAAAATTTTCACTTGTAATGCTGATGGCAAGACACCCATAGAATTACACTGGTGTCAGAATAAGCCAAACCGAAATAGTTGGTTAAATGGAAAGATACCGAGTCTGGTTTATAGAAGGGTCCCTTTATTAACCTTTGGTCGAGGATATACTTGTGTGTTTCCATAAAACTCCTCCAAGCCTGGATGGTTCCTGCAACATGAACCAGAGGGAGGAACTGACCAGAGTACTGCAACCACAGATAGCAGAGGCCCCAAGCAAAACGCTGAGGAGTCAGAGGAGAAACATCCAGAGATAGGGGATGGTGAAGACGCCTTGCCATGCTAGCACTCATCATCGGTGCATTGGTGCAGGTTGCCCATGACAAAGCCAAAAAAATTCAGACCTACATTGTCATTTCTCACCGTTTGTCCACCATCCAGAACTCGAACATCATTGCTGTCATGTCACAAGCTAACAGTGACTGGGAAAGGGATCCATAAAAAACAAATGGCCCCAAAAGAAGCCTGCTATGAATGAATTCCTTAAATACCTGACAATAATATTTAGAAGGACATGAAAGAACTCAATCCTTGTCGTCGAATCTCCCTACGTTTCCTTTTTAGAGTAACCACTATTGTCTTTCTTTCTTGTTCTTCTATGTTTGCTTCCAGTCTGAAGATGCAGAATGAAAAGTTTTAAAAGGATCTGAGCCCAGCTAATGGCAGACACCTTTCTAAACTAATTAAGAAAGCAAAAAGAGGGAAATGTCAGGCCAGCAAAGACCAACAGTAGTGAACATATCAATGCGAGAATCCTATAGAAGGCGAATGAACTTTGATATTCAGCATGGCTGAAAATCAGCATTTTGTTACCCTGCTGTTGGCAAAGTGGCTGTAAGCAACCTCCTACCATGATAATACTTTTATTGTTTACCAAACTTTACCATCGATATGCCTGTATGCTTTGCTAAAGGGCAAATGTGTATTAAAGTAAATAAAAACTGATGGGTCCTGGGTTTCAGAGAGCCTCTTTACTAGAGAGAAATGCCTTCACCTGGCTCCCCCATGCCTTCTAAATATGTAATTGTCGTATAGTGTATTCATTTCAGTTCATACACTTTTGCAGTTCCTGAATCTTTGCTGCAAATGGTTGCTGCAGGGAAGGTAGGGGAAGGTGGGGTTAGAGAGATCAACTAAAGGACTTGAGGCATGCATATAAGCCTGACTAATGGACACTGACACCAGTGGGGGTGATGACATGAGGAGGAGGTAGGAGGGACAAATGGGGGATAAGGACACATATGTAATACCTTAATCAATAAAGAAAAAAATAGCCCTAGCTGGTTAGGCACTGTGGATAGATTATTGGCCTCCAGACTGATGGGTGCCAGGTTCAATTCCGGCCAAAGACACATGCCTGGGTTGTGGGCTTGGTCCCCAGTGTGAGGCATGCAGGTGGCAGAGAATCAATGATTCTCACGCATCATTGATGTTGCTATCTCTCTCCCTCTCCCTTTCTCACTGAAATCAATAAAAAATATTTCAAAACATAAAAGAATAAACAGATGAATAAAATAGAGCCAGAGTAAAAAATATATGTTTTAGAATATAATAAAAGGAATCCTATTATTTTCAGATATTTAATAATTCCTACAACTTTTGTGATAAAATAGGTTTGCACTGTTTTGGTAATATTATATTTAATATTTTTCCTTAACATATTAATGTTTATTGCATGTAACACTATATTATAACAGACTAATATGCAAATTGTCCCTTCAAACAGGAGTTTGACCAGGAGATCCACCATGGGGTGGGACAGACTGGCTAGCATCCAGGGCTGCACCCTGCAGGCAGCCCCACACTGTTCTGTCCATGGCCCCCTTCCACCCCCGCAATGATCGAGGACGCGCCAGCCAGTAATCTGCCCACAGCCCCTTCCCCTGGCCTTCATCTTCCCCCATCTGATCCCCCACTCGATCTGGGTGGAGCCAGCCGGCCAAACACCTGTATCCCCTCCCCCTGGCCAACCTGGCGATTGGGGTGTGCAGGCCGGACACCACTCATGCATGAATTGTACAGTGGGTCTCCAGTATTATTATATTTAAAATTGTTTTTCTTGGAATATTAATGCTTATTGCATGTAAAATTATTACATTTAAAATAGTTTTCCTGGAAATATTAACATTTCTTCAATGTAACATTACGACACTAAAACCATTTTTCTTAAAATATTAAAAAAGTAAATATAAAAAAGAGGGACACTGTATCAACATGGATTAAAAGGAATGCATTCTTCACTCTGGTGTTATCTACTTATTACCTCACTAATCAGAAGATGAAGAATTATTCCTAACAATGAAACAATAAGATAGTGTTGAGTACAGATGCCCATCCACTACTCACTTTCCACATGGCTTCCAGGAATTAAAGTGTAGCATTCCTTTTAAAACAGCTCATTACTCTAATCCATGAGAGACTGTACCATTTACCTTGAAATCCCATCCCAGTAATGCGTTGCCTTGGATCAGAATGGGCAGGTCTTGTAGGTGGAGGATCCCAACTTCTTGAAGATGGAGTTCTTTTCAGTGGAAGGGAATCCACCCTGCAGCCACTTCTGTGAAGATTAATTGTATGTCCGCCATCCTCTGTGTCATAAATAACATCATTCTACGTGAGTAGGGTCAACATTTGTTAAATGGTCAAGTCTGGTTATTGTGTATAAATATTTACTAAACAGGATAATGGTCATAAGCATGCTGGTTAGCACAAAATGATAAAATTCTATCTTCACATGTCTTCAGTACAGTGCTCAGAGTTATTGAAAATCAGTTTGGATAACTGAGAAAGAACTGAAGCAGAATTATATATACATGCCAATAAAACAAAACAGAACACACACACACACACACACACACACACACACACACACACACACACCAGAATTTGAATGCAGAGAATCCAGATATACTAAGTGAAAGAAGTTATTTAAAAATACAAAAAAACAGTCTCAACTAGTCTTCAAACTAATTTCATCTCAATAAAAGCTTTTAAAACATGTAATGTCATAGTTAAAAATTAAAATATAAAGTCAAAACGTGATGCATTACAAAAAAGTGTTATTTCACGAATGTTATCACATAATTCCTACAGTTCATTTATAAAATAACTCTTTGATCAGAATACTACACTCTATTTAAATAGCATTTAAAGAAAACATGTTGAATGATACATAATTAACAATCACTGTTTTCATTTTCAAATAGAAAAGAGGCTTATCTTCCAATTCTGTAATTCGTCATGGGAAAGAAGAACTATGAGCATCCTCATATGTGGCCAAATATGAACTGGAAAACTCTTCTCAGTATCACCCAGATGGTAAAAACAGGAACATTCACCTTCAACTTGCACAAACCCTGCAATAACACTAGGAAATTTCCCGTGAAATGTCACACACCTAATTATCACAAATGGACACTAAATCTTTGAAATTAGGAAAACTGGTTAATATGAAACCAACTTTTCCTGCTACAGATATGTTGAAATGAATATACTTTCCTTTCATAGTCAGTCAAATAAGTAAATAGATAAATTAATTAAAAGACAACTCCCTGAAAATAGCTCGTCAACATGTTTATTCATGTTTCATATTCCTCATATACAAGAAAGAAAGAAGGAAAGAAAGACCAATAAACTTGGTGAATGATTGGTTTTTAGCCTTTTCCTGAGTCAGAGACCCCTTTGTGAATCTATTTAATACCATAGACATTTCTCTTATGTAGTTTCCAAATGGAAAGTTTTCTACATCAAACGTAAGTACAAGATCATCTTATCAATTTAATAATAGAGATTATTATTTTACACAGTACAGGGTTGCACATTCCTATACTCAAAACTAGTATTTCAAATCCAATTCTAAATAATGAAGTGTGTGTCCTTGACGTTTATATAGTTAGACCAACTTTTATTTCAGTGGGAATTTTCCAAGGTGAACTGATGTCCTTTTTTGAGACGAAAGAAGGGTACTTTCAGAACAAATTCTTAGTAGTTCAATAAGTATGAATCTTCACTTTAAACCTACTTGACTTCCTGTTCCCAAAGTGTAACATTCTAAAATATGATCAATAGAATTAAGTTCTTCAGAGAACTGTTGAAGTGACTAGAGGCAAACAGTAATGCTAAAATAGACTGAATTTAGCTTGAGGTTTAAATCCTATCCGTGTAAGGTCATTAGGAGTGTTTCACACATTACATATTGCATTCACTATTAGAAGTGCGATACCTCTTTAGCAATTACAAATCATCTTGATCATCAGTATACATTCCCAATCTAATGAAAGGTATCATTTCTTTTGCTCTGAATGATATGAATGAAATTGAGGTGTATCTCTTCATTCAATGTTACTGTTTTCACATAAATAATGGTTTCATGCTCATATCTTTTTTTAATTTTTTAAAAACATTTGAGTTACTGACAGTAACTTTATGAATTTAAAGTTATTGAATTTATGGAAGTTAATATGATCTCATAGGCTTCAGGTACACAAGTCTATGATACCTCATTTGCATATTGTATTATGTGTTTACCTACCTCAGATCTCCTACCATCCCTAGATTTTGAAACATTACCTAAGTGTTTTCCACCTGAGGGTCCTTTTGCTTCTCTTACTTCCTCCTCTTCCACTTCTCAGACTTCTCACATCACCTCTATTTCTTGATGGAACTGGTGCCCTCTGCCCACCCCCACTTTGAAAAGATGGTTTCTTGGTGTAGTCTACTTTAGTTGTTTTTCCACCCACAGACTAAAATGAGTACACATAATATCAACACTACATAACATTTAACCTGAACAAATGAGCAACTGTTTGAAACCTACTTATTATTGCAACTAAAATCAAGATCTACCTCAAATTCTTCTCCCAAACCAAGTGTTTCCTTCAAAAATGACAGAGTCCTTTTTCATGGTAAGTTTATGAAACACTTCATTATTAACAATATTCCATTGAAGTATTCAACACAGAACCATATATGTTGGTTAATAAAATTCCTCCAAAGACCACTAGTAATAAGGACTAAAATGTATGTCGGTTAATAAAAGTCCTCCAAAGACCCCTAGTAATAAGGATGAAAATGTCTCACATTCCAGGCGAAAGCACATAAATTCCATTCTTGTTTTTTAGTAGGCTTATTCTTGGTTATATGGAGAGAGGGATAGAGAGATGGAAACAAAGATGAAAGAGAAATATTTTGATCAGCGGCTTCCTTAAATGGCTCCTACTGGCAAACCAGCCAGCACCTTGGGCATGTGTCCTCACCCGATATAGATGATGAGACATCTTGGTTCACAAATCTATCCTCAACCATTGAGCAATACTGGCTGGGCAATGTGGATTACTTTTTAGAATGTGTCTGTTACTTCATTTATGTTTTGACACATCTATTTCATGTTTTCCAGTGCACCCGGCTTACATAAACTATTTATTTTTTAAAACAAACAATCATTCATTCAAAATGATTAGGTACTTTATTCCTCCTCTACCGCTTCTCAGGTTTCTTAGTTTTACTATTTCTTCAGTAAAAATGACAGAAAACGATGTCCAGTATGAATGCAACTCTGTATACATAGTTCTGATTTGTTTCTCCATTCTATTTTTAATCGGCTCTTTGCACAATCTTTAGTATTTTTATGTTACTGCACTGTTTGATGTTAAATATGGTTCTAAGAAAACAAACCATTTTGAAGGGGAGAGCTGCTATGACTAGGAACCCAGCCTCACCTCTACCCAGATGGGCCTCACACATCACCTGAGAGCCACTCTGGCCAAAGACCTTTTTACGGCAGCAGCAGACCCACGGACACCGGGACTCCAGCCCCCCACCACTGCCATTGCCTCCTGTGAGTCTTGGAGTGTACAATTGAATTGCGGATCCACTCTGTGGCCATTGGCCCATCACACCCTGGCACCTGGGTTCTGACATGATAGCTAAAATGGGGAGACAAACAAACAACACCCAAAGGACAGAAAAGGAGGAATTGCCAGAAGAGGAACTCAATTAAATGGAGACATACAATATGTTCGAAAAGGAATTCAGAATAAGGGTCATAAAGTTCATACACCAGATGCATGGGAAATCCACAACTTACATAAGAATCAAGGAAAAATGAAAAACATTGATAATAGCTACAATAAAAAATACGATGGAAGGTTTCAATAGTAGACTAGAAGTAGCAAAGAATTGAATCAGCGATTTAGGAGACAGGGCAGAGTAACACACCCTGAACAACACAATCTGAACAGCAACTTGAGAGAAAAAATGGAAAGCAGGTGGATATCCTAAGGGAGATTGGGGATAACATGAAACAAATAACATGTGTATAATAAGGGTGTCAGAAGGACAAGATGAGGAACAAGGATTAGGAAACCTATTAGAAGAAATAATCACAAAACCTTCCTGATCTTGGGAAGAAAAAGTCACACAAGCACAGACAGCCCCAAACAAGATGAAACCAATAAGACCTATACCAAGACACATTGTAATTATAATGGCAAACAATAATGACACAAACAGAACCTTAAAGGCTGCAAGAGAGACACAGGGAGTCACCTACAAAGGCTCTCCTGTTAGATTATCAAATGATTTTTAACAGAAACACATCAGGCCAGAAGGGAATGAAAGGAAATATACAAAGTGATGCAAAACAAGGGACCAAATCCAGGAATACTTATCCAGCAAGGCAATCATTCAAGACTATAGGGGAATTCAGTGTCTTTACAGAAAAAAAAAAAAAATCTAAGGGAGTGTTTCACTACTAAACCATCAATGCAAGAAATGCTGAAGGGACTGTTGTAAAAAGAAGGAATAGAAGAGACAGAAGAAACACAGGCATAAAAAAAAAAGTGGCAACATATCAGTACCTATCAAAATAACCTTAAACCTAAATGGACTAAACACTCCATTCAAAAGATATATAATGGCCAAAATTATAATAAAACAAGACCCATATATATGCTGTCTATGAGAGACCCACCTCAGAATAAGGACTCACATGGACTGTAAGTGGAAGGAGAGAAATACTTTTCAGGCAAAAAAGGGGAAACAACTAGGGGATCAATAATTATATTTGAAGAAATAAATCTCAAGAAGCCAAGACGGTGATGGAATAGGCATACATGTCCCAGGGCACGTCCTGGAGCAAATGGAGTGAGCAGCTGAAACTAATAACACCCACCCGGAATTGGCAAAGTACACTCAGGTGGTGAGACAGTTTGCAGCCAGGAACGGCAGGGTTCCTCTGGTAAGGTAAAAACCAGGGATCTGGGCAGGAAAGTTTGCCACACCTCTGAGCCCAGAAAGGATATAAGCACCCCTATGTTCATAGCAGCACAATTCACCAGAGCTAAGATCTGGAAACAGTCTAAGTGCCCATCAGCAGATGAATGGATTAGAAAACAGTGGTACATCTACACGATGGAATACTATGCTGTTGTAAAAAAGAAGGAATTCTTGCCATTTGCAGCAGCATGGATGGAACTGAAGAGCATTATGCTAAGTGAAATAAGCCAGTCAATGAAGGAAAAATACCACATGATCTCACTCATTTATGGATAATAAAGACCATTATAAAATTATGAACAAAAATAGATACAGAGGCAGAGCAGCTTCGAACAGACTGTCAAACTACAGCGGGAAGGCAGGGGAGGGTTGGGGGGTAGGCGGGGAGAGTGAGAGATCACCCGAAAGACTTGTATGCATGCATATAAGCATAACCAATGGACATAAGACACTGGGAGTTAGGGGAGGCCAGGGGAATGTCTGGGCGGGGTAGAAAGAGGAGACATATGTAATACCCTTTGTAATACTTTAAGCAATAAAACAATTTAGAAAAGAGAGAAAAAAGAAATCTCAAAGTAAAGGTCATAAAAAAGAGATAAGACCGATTGCTATGATGTGCTCTGCCACCCAGGGAGTAGACTCTCAATGCAAGAGCTGCCCTTGGGGATCAGTGAGCTCCCACAGGGCAGCGCCATTCAGCTGGATCCTGTGCTGACGACTGGCCAGTGGAGCAGCAGTGGCAGGAATCTCTCCCACCTCCACAGAGGCGCTAAGCATGTTTGGCAACTGGGATTAAGCCTAAGCCATCATTCGGACATCCCCTGAGGTCTCCCAGGCTGCCAGAGGGTGAGGGACTCTGCCAAGTGTACAAAGTTCGTTCACTGGGCCTCTTATATTGCTAATAAACTACAATAAGATATAACAAAATTCAAATACTTGGAGGCTAAATAGTCTTTTATTAAATAAATGGAGGCCCAGGGTATGAATTCCTGTATGGAAGCAGTCTGGTTGGCCTCCCCAGATGGGGGCACATGGGGCCAGGCCTGCAGCAGTTAGTGGCCATTGGCGGTTAACCAGAAGGCCATGCCTCCAATCTGGGCGTTAGCGCATATAGGGGGTGGGGCTGACCAGGGGAAAGGCTGTGAGTGGTTTTCTTATCAGTTCTGCCCCAAATGGAGGATTGGGGGCAGATGGGAAGCAAGGCTGGTCAGGGATATGGCCGACTGGGGCCCAGAAAAGACTGCTTGGCTGCCGCAATGCAAGTAATAGCCACCAGCTATTCTGGTCATTCTGCCATTCCGGTCACAGGGCTTTTATGTACAAAGATAGATAACTGGGTTACCGAAGAGATTAAAGAAGAAATTAAAATCATCCTGGAAGTAAATGAAAATTAAAAATAAAAGTCCAAAATCTATGGGACACACTGAAAGCAGTCCTTAGAGGGAACTTCATAGCATTACAGGCCTAACTCAAAGAACAAGAAAAACAGTTAACAAATTATCTAACCCCCACAACTTAAAAAGTTAGAGCAACAAGCAAAGCCCAAACTGAGCAGCAGGAAGGAAATAATGAAGATCACAGCAGAAATAAATGACATAGAGACCAAAAACCGCACAAAAGATTAATAAAGACATGAGCTATTTCTTTGAAAGGATAAACCAGATTGACTAAGCTCTAGCTAGGCTCACCAACAGGACCCCAGTAAACAAAATCAGAAATGAAAGAGGCAAAATAGCAAAAGACCCCACAGATATAAAAAGGATTGTAAATAAATACTATGGACAACTCTACTCCAACAAACTGATCAACCCTGAAGAAATGGACATATTCCTAGAAAAATACAATCTTCCTAAACTCAGTTAGGAAGAATAAAACATAGGACCACGCCAATAACTACTCAGAAAATTCAAGCAGTCACAAAAATAACTTGCAGCAAACAAAAGCCTGGGCGAGACGGCTTCACAGGGACTTTTACCAAGTGTTCAAAGAAAAACTAAAACCTTCTTCCTCAGACTATTCCATAAAATTCAAAGGAAGTACCATTTCCCAACACTTCCTATGAAGCCAGCATTACTCTAATCCCAAAGCCAGATAGAGAAAACACAAAGAAAGAAAAATGCAGGCCAATATATCTCTGATGACCATAGATGTTACAATCCTCAACAGAACTCTAACAAATGCGATGCAACATTACATTGAAATGAGCATACACCATGCCAAAGCGGATATATTCTGGGGAAGTAGGATGAGTCAACATCCAGAAATCAATAAGTGTGATGCATCACATAAACAAATTGAGAGAGATTCATATCCATTGGTGCAGGAAAAGCATTTGACAAAATCCAACACCCAATTTTGATAAAAACTCTAAGCAAACTGGGCATAGAGGGATCATACCTCAACATTAACAAAGCCTTATGTGACAAAACTACAGACAACATCATACTCAATGGGCAAAAACAATTACTCTAAGAAGAGGAACAAGACAGGGATGCCCACTCTCACCTCTTCTGTTCGACAGAGTACTGGTAGTGCTAGGCAATGCAGTCAGACAAGAAGAAGTCAAACAAGGCATGCAAAGTGGAAAAGAGGAAGTAAAACTGTCATAATTCTCGCAGATGGCATGGTATTGTCCATAGAAATACCTAAAGACTCCACCAAAAAAACTAGGAGATTTAATAAATGAATTTGGCAATGTAGCAGGGTACAAAATTAACACCCAGAATTCTATGGCTTTTTGATACACGGATAATGAACTCAGAAATAGAAACAAACAAACAAAAATGCCATTTAGCAGTGCAACAAAAATTTAAGAAACCTAGGAATAAACTTAACTAAGGAGGTAAAAACCTGTTCTTGGAAAACTACAGGAAATTGAAAAAAAGTGATAGAGGAAGACTAAAGCAAATAGAAGAACATACCATATTCACGGTTTGGTACAATCAACATCATTAAAATGTTCATAGTACCCAAAGCAATGTACAGTTTTAATGTATTAACCATTAAAATGTCAATGGCGTATCTCACAGACCTAGAAGAAAGTTTCCAAAAATTCCTATGAATTTAAGAAAAGACCCCAAATAGTTACAGCAATCTGGACAAAGAAGAACAAATTTGGAGGGATCACAATACCAGATATCAAGCTATACTACAAGTCACCATTCTCAGAACTGCCTCTGACTGGAACTAAAACAGACATAAAGACCAATGGGACAGAACAGAGAACATAGAAGTCGACCCTAACCATTATGCTCAATTAATGTTTGACAAAGGGAGGCAAAAGCATAGAATGGAGTCATACAGTCTCTTCAATAATTGGTGTTGGAACCTGGATGGCAGTCAGGCCTAGGCAGGGCTGGGTAGGTGGGGCGGCGCGGGGCGGGGCGGGGCGTGGCGGGGCGGGGCGCGGTAGGGCGGCTGCGCACTGGGCTAGGACTCTGCTGGCACAGGCACTGCACTGGAGACTCTTGTCCTTCCCGCGGGGTCTGGGGCCTCCCAGCAGGGCCCCATGGAGGACCTTAGCCTGGACAGCTGCAGAGAGGAGGACGCGGCGCCAGGCGCCAAGGGGTGGCCCGAACCCCAGGCGAGGGTGCACTTCCGCGTGACAAGGTTCATCATGGAGGCAGGTGTCAAGCTAGGGATGTAGTCCATTCCCCTCGCCACCGCCTGTGCCATTTACCATAAGTTCTTCTGCGAGATCAACCTGGACGCCTATGACCCCTACTTGGTCGCCATGTCTGCCCTTTACTTGGCTGGCAAAGTGGAAGAACAGCCCCTGCGAACCCGTGACATCATCAACGTGTCCAACAGGTACTTCCACCCAGGCAGCGAGCCCTTGGAGATGGACTCCCTAGTCTGGGTGATCCAGGACAGCATTGTGCAGTGCGAGCTCCTTGTGCTGCGGGTACTGCGCTTCCAAGTCTCCTTTCCGCACCCACACAGGTACCTGCTCCACTACCTGATTTCTCTCAAGAACTGGCTGAATCCTTACAGCTGGCAACGGACCCCCATCTCCGTCACTGCCTGGGCCCTGCTGCGGGACAGCTACCGCGGGGGGCTGTGCTTCCGGTTCCAGGCTCAGCACATAGCGGTGGCGGTGCTCCACCTGGCCCTGCAGGTCTATGGGGTCCAGGTGCCCGCTGAGGCCATGGCCGAGAAGCCATGGTGGCAAGTGTTTAGTGGCGACCTTACCAAGCCAATCATTGATAACATTGTGTTTGATCTCACTTGCATTTATACCATGGACACAGAGATCCCCAAAGACAAGCCTGGGACACTCGGCTGCCAGGGGACAGCGCCACCACATCGCCCTGAGGGCCGGTCCCCAGAGCACTGGCAGGGAGGACTGGTTTTGTGCTGCTGGAGACAGGCCAGTGAATGCCGGGGTCCAACCCAGCAGGTCCAGGGGTTCCCAAAGGCGTTAGACGGAGTCGGCGAAGAAGGAATGACACGGAGACAGTGTTCAGTTGATCAGCAGCCTAGCCAGGATCTTCAGGCAAGTTCTGGTCTGGATCTCCAGAGAGGTTCTGCTGTTTATTGTCTTGTTACATCAGTATTTATCCCAGTTGATTTTAATCCTATCAATTTCTATTACAAAGGTTAGGGTGTTTCTTATCTCCATTCCAGGGAGTAAAGATTATGTAGCTTAAGCATGATTGTTTGTAGTTATTAACTACCCGCCTGGCACTTAGTTAAGGAGTTTCATCCCCTCCCTAACTTCAGGGAAAAGTTCCTACCTGGGGAAACAACCTTTCTAGGAGAGGTGACCTTGGTTAAAACACACAGCGCTAAGGGGAGCAAACATATTAAGAACAGTATGCTATATACGCCAGGTCCCTTGAAACATATGCTGTGCAGATATTTCTTTCCTGCAGCGACTGTGTCAAGCAGCAAGGATGGACCGCCTTCCGGCAGGTGAAGGCGATGACATGCTGCCACTTTGATTCTCAGGCTTTGACTCTCCCTGGCAGCCAAGGTCCAGATGGGGATGGGCACTGCACCTCCCGTGGGCAGGAGGGTGCCGTGGGCAGGAGGGTGCTGCAGGCAGCTCTGAGGACTCCGGGTCTGCTTTTGTCCTTTGAAAGAACGCAGACTACAGCCGAGGTTTGGGATCAGTGGAAGGAAAATCAAAGAACGGATGGGACTGTGCCCCAGGGGATTTTTTTAAAGGCCAGATTTAGAGAAAGTATGACTCAATTAACATAGAGGAAATTTTATTTTGTTTCATTGAAGATATTACAAAGCCAAAATAAAAAACATAATAATAATTGGTGTTGGACTTATAGCACAGATACATGCAAAAAAATTAGTCTAGACCACCAATTTACACCATACATAAGTATAAATTGGGAATGAATAAAGGACTTAAACGTAAGTGGGTAACAATGAAAATCTTAGAAGAAGCAAAATATCAGGCATCTGTCTCAGCAATACCTTTACTGATACAGCTCCTAGGGCAATGGAAACTGAAGAGAAAAGAAACAAATGGGACGATATCAAATTAAAACACTTCTGCAGAAAAGAAGCGGCCAGCAAATACAACAACAACAACAAAACAAGGAAGTCCACTGCCTGGGAGAAGATATTTGCCAATGTTATATCAGATAAGGACCTATTCTCCAAAATTCATACTGAACTCATCCACTAAACAAAAGGAAGATCAACATTCCAATAAAAAACTGGGCACCACCACCACAAAGGCCCCTTCTGACTTATGGTGGCCCAGTTCCTGTGATGATTATTACAGCCACACAGGAGATGGGTATGATGGGGGCATGGCAATTACTGCAACAGCCGATGGGACACCCCTGTAAGAGGTCCTGAGTGTGGTGCTGGCGGCGATCACAGGATACACCATGTACGCAAGAGAGAGTGAATCATGCAGTACAGTAGCTCACCTGATTGGGCACTCGGGGAGTCAGAGGGGAAGCCCCTGTGACAGAAGAATTGTGACAGAAGAATTAGACACTGAAAATAAAAATGATAAGGTACAGACAATATTTTATTGTAAGGAATTTGGCTTCTGTTATTTAAGAATGACAAAAAGCAAATGGTAGGTTTGGGGGAAGCATCAAGAATTGTAGGTACCATTATGAAGTTTCAGGATTGGAGGCAAGGTTTGAATTGTACAAGGTTGCTTCCTAAGTGCTGATTTAAATTACAATATACTTAAATGTTTAAATTTTACATATTGTATTGTTAACATATTCAGAATATAAGCACAACCAACAGACCAACAGAGGCAAGACACTGGGAGTGGGTGACAAGAACAAGAGACTAGAGATAGAGGAAGCCGGAGGGAAGGTAAGTAGAAAAAAAGAAAGAGACATATATATTACTTTTTGTAAAACCTTAAACACTAACATTGCAAAAATTTTTCAAAAGAAAGTGTTCTGCAACATGGGATTTCTTGTCTGATTTTAATACAAACACAGAAAAGTAGTCTGTTTGGATGGTGAGTTATATTCATGGCCCTAAATTTCCCAGGGTGTCTATGACCATATGTGCATAAAGTCTTTGAAGTGAACTGCATACAAAATGAAGCAGTGTGTTATTTCATCATGGCATGCTGCCCTGTTTTCCAGTTAGGGAGGGTAAACAAATGAGGTATTCTCCTTGGAAAACCTAAATGGATAAAAGGATTGAAGAACCTCTGACAAGGCTGCAAAACAAGGATTCCTCCAGCTCTGTGGCCCACACTTTGCCCCCTAAGATACTGATCAGGAGCACGCCGATCCCAGTGGCCCCAGGAGGAAGTGGAGACCCTGGGGAAATAGGAGATGGTGGTGAGCAGCAATAGGGCAATGTGGCGTGGCAGCACAGCAGCCTAGGCCTCAGCATGAGGAAGATTCACAGACACCTGTGGAAGGAGTATAGGAAGAACATGTCATGGCAGCCCCTGTTGAGGGGCAGGTGGAAAGGCCTGAAGGTGCTGTGGGTGGCCTAGAGGGAGAGTTCAGAGGAGGGGCTGAGGTAATCTGCTTTGACTCTGAGTGACAGTGGACATGCACACTCCCTCCTCCTGCCTAAGCCCCCCTGCCTGAGCTGGAATTGCACTGCCCTTGTTGTACTGGTAGTTCCTGTCAAAGGCACACACCCTGCGGCCCTGGTGTTACAGGCTGTTTCCCTCCCAGCATCCAGGTGTCCCTGTGAGAGAAAAATAATGGCCCAGGAACCTGGCAGCACACCAGGGGAGAGCCCAGGCATCCCCTCCTCACCCGTCCTGTCCGCTCACTCTGGGCCATCGTCCTCTCATAGTACTTCAGGGGATTGAGCCACAGGTCCTTGCTGATGATCTGGTAGGGCAAACAGAGCTTGGTCAGGAGAACACAGGGACCCAAATAGAAACCCAAGCAGCAGGCGGACACAGGAATCTGGCATGGCCAGTGACATCCCACCTCAGCAATCCTGTCAGATGATGTCACACTGTGGTCAGAGATCCAGCAGAAGAAGCTGGCGTTGCTGTCCTGGAGCCCGTGGCTGTAGACTTCTTGTTCACAATGCTGGTACCACTGAATGGGAGTGGCACGGGACAACCTGTATCCTGCAGGAGAGGGGTATGTGAAGCTGGGTACATCACCTTCCATCCCTGCCCACCACCAGCTGCAGCCCATGCAGGGAGCCTCCTCTTACCTGTGAGGGTGATGAGATACTCCTTCACAATCACATGGTTGCGGAAGTAGGGGTTGCTGCGGAAGTACAGGCTAATGGTGCAGCAACCCCAGGGATGCCTGACTTCCCTCACCTGCAGAAGGAAATGGATCCAGGGAGTGAAATCGCAGCCCAGTGCTGCCGCCTGTAGCTGTTTTCAGGGACAGGCCATTTCCCCACCTGCCCTCCACTACTCCTTGGAGCAGGTGCACTTACCTTCAAATCAATCACATGGCCGAGCATATTTTCATCTTGGACGCTGATCATGGCCGACAACTCTGGGTGGTTGACAAACTGCTTTGGGTCAAGGAGCCTGCAACCTGGGAGCTGGGCATGGACCAGCTAGAAAGAGCAGCCTGGCCTGGCCTCTCCTTCCCTTAAGGCCACTCCTTCTCCATCAAGGGCAGAAAGGGGCACAGCACCACTCTGTTTCCTGACAGACCCTGATGCCCACCAGATTGTTTTGTGCTGAGGGCTTGACAGGCTACACATCACACATTCCTCTTCTGACTGAGGAATTGGACATAGAGACGGCATGTAAGGCAGCATTAGTTAGTCCCAGAACAGCCCGTGCAACACAGCCCTGTCTGTGGGCATCAGCCCCTGGTGTATGCGTGCCTCTGCCTTGGAGCTCTGCCCCTGGACACCCTGGTAATGCTTCTATGGTGCCTGTACAAGACAGAGGGTGTTTCCAGGATCCTGGGCCAGACCCGGGCACACTGCCCCTAGCTTGTCCTCAATGTTCTTTTCTAGGGGAACCATCCCCGCTTACACCGTTCTCCTGCACTGTCCCATGCTCCTTGTGATCCTGCTCCTCTACCCTCAAGGATACAGCTGTGAGCCAGAACCCAGGGATGCGCCGGATATTGAGGCTTCTCCGTTTGAAATAGGGCTTGAGCCTCTGCTGAGTCCTGCACCTGATCCGAGAGAAGGCCCTGCTGGCTTGCTCGTTCATGGGCTCCATCTCCAATTGAAGGGCCTGGAGCACCTCCAGAGGGGACCAGGTTAACTTGGCCCCGGGCCCTGACTGGGCCTGCTCCTGCTGCACTGGTTCCTCTTCTTCTGGCTTTGCTTTGGCCTTGGACTGAGGCTCCACCTCTCCCACCTGTTCCACTGCCTTCATGGTGCACTTCCCCTCCCCCTGCAGGACAAACTGCTCCCCTGCAATTAATTGCTCCTCCATCCACCCCTCCTCCTGGTGGTCACTCCCTTGTGGGTCACCTGGAACCTGTGCCTCCAGCCTCAGCTCTTCACTCACCACCTCCTCCTGCCTCCCCACCTGCAGATCTGGGAAAACCTCCTCACCTGCCCACTTGGCCTGCCATGGCACCACCTGCAGAAGGCCCTCGGTCCACAGGATAAACTGAGCCTGTGCCTGGAACTCCTCCCCCAGGCCCTCCTTGTCTTCCCCTTGCTCCTCACTCTGGGTTCCCTGCTGCACCTCACTCTCCTCTCCCTGCACACACTGCTCTGCAGCCACCCTGTCCTCCCCTCTCCCGCACTCAGGATCAATCCCAACATCCTGGCCTGTGTCCAACCTCAGCTCCAGGGTCTCAGCCTCCCCCACCAGCATGAAGTCTTCCCACTCCAGCCCCAAAGCTGCCCTCTGAACTTCCTGTGCCCTTGTGTCCTGGGTATCACCACTTCCCTGCACCGAGGTGAAGCTAAAAGCCTCCTGGATCATCCTGCTTGCCCTGTCCTTCCTGGTGCAATGGCCCTGGGGAGCCCTGTGAATCCTCAGGCGCCCTGCAGCTGAAGGCCCCCCAGTGGAACTGAGAGGAAGCGCGCTGCCCTCAGGAGCCCCTCAGTCTCCCAACACAGCCTGACTCTGGATGCCCCCTGGCTCTGAGACTGGTGTTGTGAAGGAGCAGGTGGTGCAGAGCCTGCTGAGTCCAGGCAAGGTGCTTGCTCACTGTTGTATGCAACCAGGCCCTGGTGTGCTGACTGGGTGCAAACTGGGCTCATGCACAGGCGCTGGTCATGTGAACATGTGGTACAGAAGGCACCTGGCCAGGCCCAGCCTGCTGTTTCTGGTTGTGCTCCTCAAAAGCCTCCTCCAATCACGGACAGGGCAGTGGGTGTCACCCTGCGCAACCCCGCCCCTCACTCAAAGTTCTGGTGTAGGTAGATGGTAACTCGGAGGTATCCTCTTATCTCTTCATTAGCCAGAAAATGGAGATTTTGAAAGCTTAGAATCTTGACCTGACTGCAAAGAAGGAAGAAATGGTGGAACTTGAAAATGACTTCAGGTTTTCTCACTGTGCTGAATGAAGTCAAACACTGCTGCAGTGAAATATTTTACCCGTTGTTCTCCCCGCATGAACTACAATAATAATGTGCTTTGTGTTGACATTTACTGCTGTGTTGCTGACAATTACCTGGAAGAGAAGTTAAGGGGATTCAATGGGTTGGAAAAAGTTGAGCTAAATCAGAAAGCAGGTCTAATTAAGCAAGTTTATTCTCTATCTATCTAAAGACACACACACACACACACACACACACACACACGCAGACACACACACACACACACACACACATTTATATGGCTAAGGTGACTCGTGCATGTGCCATAAGTTTGAACCTCTTGCTGGCGCCAATTGCATGCATGTGTTTCAAATCGGCATTGTCAATCTGAATTTGGTTGACACTGCTATTATAGAGAAAGGGCAAATAGCAGTACTAAAATATTTCTTCTAATTAATCTCCTTTCAATGTGCACAAATCCATGCACCTGGCCACTGGTATTCTAATACTGGCAAGATATCATCTGTGAATACTAATATTCTATTGGGCCAGGACATGCCAAATTGGTCACACATATCTATATATATAATAGCGTAAGAGACATTATGAGTGGTTGGTACGATGCACACCGACCACCAGGACGCAGACGCTCAACACAGGAGCTTCACCCAGGTGGTCAAGGCTCTCCCACAGCGAGAGCATCACTCAGCCAGAAGGCGGGCTAATGGCTGGAAAGTGCAGCTGTGACAGCAAAAGCCTCTGCTGCCTATGTGACAAGGCTACGAAGCAGTGGTGGCAGGTGGAGTGGGGCTTGGATGAGCGGCATCAGAGCACCTGACTCCAGCTTGGGCTCCTGCCCGGCTGCCTGCCATTTCGTGCACTGCTACATCCCTCAGGAGGTGTCAGACCTAACCTGGCAGTCCCACATCTCCCAAGGGGTCCCAGATTGTGTGAGGGTGCAGACCAGGCAGTGGGACACCACTGGTGCTTGAATTTCATTCACCGGGCTTCTAGTCATTTTATTATTTATCACCGATTTAGCATGGTTCTCTTCTAATGCTGAATAATTTAAAGGTATAACCTGAATTTTGGTAATGATGGCCATTCAGATTTTACTGCTCTTTAGCGGTATTATTTAATGGCTTATATGAAGGGCACTAATCTCCCTCAAAATATGAGAAATACGACATGTCCCACAAACAGTACTATGCTTCAGTGCTAATTCTTTCCACTAATGCCCCTAAGTGAGCCTTTCACTAATTTTCTTTGCTCACTAGCTCATCCAAAATTGAAATGGGCAGGCTGCTTGTCTATATTCAAGTGCAGAGGCATATTCTTCTTAACTACACTGATGCTATCAATACTTTCAATTTTACAACATAATTTATAGTGAGGGTCTCTATGTTAGACTTTAAAACATCTCTTTACTAATATGAATAAGTCACTTTTACCTTATTTCTTCACAACTATGTGCACGCTCTGATGTAGCAACTTTCAGTGTCTGACTCTTTCAAGTGTCCCTTTCCACCCTTCTTTTCATTAAAAACAGGCCATCTGAAACCACACTGATCACTTTTCAGCCTGTTGTGATAATTCAGACATTCCTTGGGTTACGTTGGACTCGAAGTACATAAGTTTTGTGGTTACGTTGCCATTCCCCATTTATTTATTAAAAAAAAAAGTTTGAGCATTTCTATGTATGTATATATGTGCTTTATGTTTTCTTATTATTCATTTACCACAAGAAAGGTCAGCAATTGTTATCTTTCTTCTAATTTTTTTTAAACTGTTGCACGCCATTACTGCTGTGTATGTGTCTCCATGTGAGTGACATACGTGCTTATGTAGGTGGGTTCTGACTTACGCGAATATTGCATTACATCCCACTGCAGGAACGTGTCAACAATGTAACGTGAGGAACTACTGGACTTGTATCATGTTGATTAAGATGTAGTTATTTGGTCTCCATATTTCTTCAATAAGTATATGATTGTTGGAAGTACAAATTATATCTTTATATATTAATGTGTTCATTAGAATTTTCACTCAATAAAAATAAATGCCTTGTCCTTACAAAAAGATCTGGCCTTATAATTGAATGGCCTAATACATATTAGAGTAGGGCACGACTACCAAAGTTTCTCAGAAGAACACGGGTTGAAATGAAGAGTATATCCTGCCTACCCCTACTTGAAACAAGAGCCTTAGTTGAGCTCCATCATGATCCAAACAGAAACAAACAGTAAGAGACATGGCAGGTTTCTGTTACTATATGCCTACTGAGCATGCCTGAGTGCACATTTCCTGACGGTGCTACTGATCAGAATGTGCACTCACAGGACATTAGGGCCTTCATGCACAACTCCATCCTGAAACCACATGAAAAGGAGCGTATTGGACAAGAATGTTAGCAGGGACTTTACAATGCAGAGGGATTCTGAAGAAGATTTTAAAAGGTGGCATAACCCTAGCCAGTTGGGAACAGGGGAAGATCAACGACCTTCATACTGAAAGGCCCCAGTTTTGATTCAGGTCAAGGGCACTTGCCTGAGTGTGGGATCAATCTCGAGTCTGAGGCTTGCAGGAGGGAGCTGATCAAAGAATCACTCTCATCACTGATGTTTCTAACTCTCACATGCTCTCTGTTTCTCTCTGAGAGAAATAAAAATATATGTAAAAGCATGGTGGCAGAATAAGTGGATGCTACAGGGACATGCTCCCAGGAACAAACTGATATTCCAACTAAAATACAGAACAACTTCCGGAATAATCAATGGAAAACTCACAGGAGAGAACCCTGACACCTAGGACCGAAGGTGGAGGCCCCGTAGACACTGGTACGAGGAGAGGAGGCTTGAAGGGGCGGGCCTGACACCCACAGACAGCAACTGAAGTCTCGGAGAGATATCTCAACTATGGAGGACTGCCACTGAGAACTCTGGGTCTAATCCCCAAGCTACGCCTCCTAGCAGAGAGCACAGAACTGAGGAGGGTACCCATATAACCTGTGGATGTGAATAGCAGCAGGACACTGTCTGCCAGTGAGAGACAGCTAGAAATTCAGGTATCCTCTTAAAGAGCCAGCGCACAAATTTCCCTGTGGAGCCACACACCTTGTGCCCTGTCAAAGGGAGGGTGAAGTGGACTGGAGCTGTGAGGGTAAAAGCCAGAACTGGGGAGTCAAGGGTTCCAGCACAGAAGACAGACACTTCAAGTTTCCTTGGAGGAGTCATTTCCTCATGCAGCAGAGAAAATCTTTCCCATGCAGACATTTGCCTTTCCTGGAGGGGAGACAATTAACACATGCTACTGGGAAACACCTTGCCCTGAGGACACTTAAGAGATTATAAATAACAATTAACCTCCACGCAGAGGCAACTGTCCAACCCTGTTGAAACAAACTCTTGCTATAACCTGAGGACCATTGCCTTGGAGGCAAGTTAAGTTGGAATCCTATCAGTCTATAGACAGAGGAGGTCTCTGGAGGCTTTGAGTCTTTGCCTGACCTAATTAGTCAGAAACATCCTTTAACAATTTTCTGCACTAGAGACTGATAGGCAGACAGGTCTGCCTAACTTGTCACCACAAACCCACACAGAAAGCCAGAAAGAGGAATTAAATAAAAAATCCTCAAATGAGAGAACTGGATAATTCTCCAGATATTGAGAGAGATGAAGCACACAGAAGACATTTATCTGAATCTGACTTCAGAGCTATGAAGGTAAAAGAGCTCAACAGCATGAAAAAAGATATAGTGACTACGAAAAGAAGAACAGTCCTAGATATAAAATGACATAATACAAATAAAGAACACATAGAAGGAATAGGCAGATATTAGGGAAAGCTGAGGATCCAATCACTGATATAGAACAGAGTTAAAAATATCACCCAATAAAAAAAGGCAGAAAAATTAAGATTTAAAACAAACAAACAAACAAACAAACATCAGGACCACTTACATAACAGTATTAGAATAGCCAGTGTGCCAAAAGAGGAAGGAGGGGAGAAAGGCATAGAGAAGGTCTTTGAAGAAACAATGGCAGAACACTTACCTAACCTGGTAAAGGAAAATCCCACACAAGATCAAGAGCCAAAGAGAACCCCAAAGAAGAAGTACCCAAACAAACCCGTGACCAGACACATCATAATTAAAATGACAAAAATTAAAGACAAAGAGAGAATCTTCAAGGCAGCAAGACAAAAGAAAACTGTTAGCTATGAAGGAGTTCCCATAAGGCTGACTCCTGATCTCTCATCAGAAACTCTACAGGCCAGAAGAAGATGGCATGAAGTACTCAAGTTAATGGAAAGCAAGGATCTGAGACCAAGATTACTATATCTGGCAATTCTTTCATTCAAAATAGACGGTCAAATACAGAGCTTCCTAGACAGAAAAAGGCTGAAGGAGTACATCATCTCCAAGCCAGCTTTACAAGAAATGCTACAGAGATTGCTGTAATGAGAAGGAGAATCAGAGACAGAAACTTAGCCACACAGAAACAAAATGGAAAGAAATAAATACCTATGAATAATAACCCTAAATGTAAATAGGTCAATGCTCCAATCTAAAGGTGTAGTGGAGCCAAATGGATACAGAAACATGATGCAAGTATATGCTGTCTACAGGAGCACCATCTCAAAACAAAAGACACACACAGGATGAGAGTGAAAGAATGGGAAAAATTTCCATGCAAATGGAAAAGAAAAAAAAAGGCCGAAGTAACAATACGCATATCAGAAAAAAAAGACTTTAAAATAAAGGCCATCCCAAGAGATAAAGGTCACTGCATGATACTAAAGGGACCAACCAACAAGACGATATAACCCTAGTAATCATATATTCAGCCAACATAGGAGCACCTCAATATATATATGTCAAACAAACAAATAAACAAAAAATCAAAACAAACAAAAATTCTAGAAGACTTTAACAGAGAGTGTGACAAAAGGACAGTCACAGTAAGGGACTTTTATCACCCCTCTGACATCACTGGATAGATCTTCCATATGAAAAAATAACAAGGATGCAGAGCCTCTAAAGGACACACTGGATCCATTAGATTTACGTGACATTTTAGAATAGCGGTTCTCAACCCGTGGGTTGCGACCCCTTTGTGGGTCAAATGGCCCTTTCACAGGAGTCGCCTAAGTAAAGGGTGTCCCACAATTCACGCAAGAAGTAATTTTGATAGAAAACAAGGTTTATAATTAAAAACTGCACATTTTTATTGATTCATAAAGAAAGTAAAAGAACTGCACTTGGAAAACTACAGGACATTGAAATGGAGATAAAGATATCAACCAATGGATTCATATACCATGTTGATGGGTTGGTAGACTTAACTTCATTAACATGTCCATACCACCCAAAGCAATCTATAGATTCATTGTTATCTCCATTAAAATATCAACAGAATATTGCACAGACACAAAAAAATCCTTGAAAAAATTCAAATGGTGTAAAAATAGTCTGAGGAAGAAGAAAAAAGTTGGCGGGCTCACAATACCAGATATTAAGCTATATTATAAAGCCACCATTCTCAAAACTGCCTGCTACTGGCACTAGAAAAGACATATACTCCACTGAAACAGAACAGAGAACCCAGAAGTGAACCCAAGTCATTACGCTCTAATATTAATTTACAAAGGAGGCAAGAGCATACAATGGAATCAAGACAGTCTCTTCAATAAATGTTAGGAAAATTAGAAAGATACATGCAAAATAATGAAACTAGACCACCAACTTACACCATTCACAAAAATAAACTCAAAATGGATGAAGGACTTAAACATCAGATGAGAACCTATAAAACAAACTTATAAGATTGCCTATGTAGCAATATATCAGATATGTCTTCGCAGTATCTTTATTGATACAGCTCCAAAGGCAATGCACACAGAGGGTAAAATAAACAAGTGGACTCCGTCAAAATAAAAACCTTCTGCACAGCAAACAAAATCCTGAACAAAACAACCAGAAAGCCCACTGCATAGGGAGAACATATTTGCCAATGGTATCTCGGATAAGTGTTGAATCTCCAAAGTTTTCAGGGAACTCACACAAATTAACAATAGGAAGATAAACAATCCAATCAAAACATGGGCAAAGGACCTAAATTAACACTTTTTAAAAGGAGACCTATAAAAGGCCAAGAGACATACGAAAAATGCTCAAAGGCACGAACAGTCCAAGAGATGCAAATCAAAACGACAATGAGGTACCATCTACACCTGTCAGAATAGCTGTCAGAAAAATATCAACAAACCACAAGTGCTGGTGAGGATGCAGAGAAAAAGCAACCCTTGCGCACTGCTGGTGGGAATGCAGACTGCTGCAACCACTGTGGAAAACCATATAGAGTTTGCTTAAAAAATTAAAAATGGAGCTCCCCTTTGACCCAGTGTTCTCTCTTCTAGGTATGTATCCCAAGAAATGAGAAAGGCCAATCAGGAAAGATATATGCAACTGTATGTTCATACCAGCCCAATTTACAATAGCTAAGATTTGGAAACTGTCTAAATGCCCATTAGCAGATGCACGGATGAATAAACTGTGGAACATCTATACAATGGAATACTCTACTGCTGTAACAAAGAATGAACTATTATAATTTGAAACAGCATGGATGGACTTGGAGAGCATTACAGTAAGCAAATTAAGCCAGTCAGAGGACGATAAATATCACATTATCTCACTCATTTGTGGAATATAATGAACAACATTAGCTGATGAACAACAAGACATCCAGACACAAAGAAGCATTGATCACACTGTCAAACCTTAGAGTAAAGTGCTTGAGGCAAAGACCAACAGTAGTATCGGTGTGTGTATATGTGTGTGTGTGTGTGTGTGTATACGTGTGTGTGTGTGTGTGTGTGTGTGTGTGTGTGTATGGAGGGCTAATGAACTTTGACATGAACTTTGATATTCAGCAGGGCTGAAAATCAGCATTATATTAAACGGCTGTTGGGAAAATGCTGAAGGCAATCTTGCTAACCTGATAATTAAAGTTTACTACTGATATGCCTGTCTGCTTTGCTAAAGGGCATATATGAGAAACCTACAGCCAAGTAAATGAAAGCTGATGGGTGCTGCATTTCAGACAGCCTCTCCCCAAGAGAAAAAGGTCTCCGCCTGGCTCCCCAATGCCTTCTAAATTTATATTTGTTGTCTAGTGTATTCATTTGTGTGCAGCTCCTTTCCCAGATCCTGAATCATTGCAGCAAAATGTTGCAACATTCTGGCGCCCAATGTGGGACATCTGGAGAAGAAGTCTCACCAGAGCAAAAAAAGAAGACTGTCAAGGGCATGTACCTTGGTTGCGGGGACATACCCAGTGGGGACTGTGCAGGAGGCAGCTGATTGATGTTTCTCTCTCATTGATGTTTCTAACTCTCTATCGCTGTACCTTCCTCTCTGTTAAAAATCAATAAAAATATATTAAAAAAAAACACAAAAAAACTCATTCAAGCATTAAATCTCACCATTAATAAGACACAATAAGTAAAAAGATAGTTTTACTTAAACTGTATGCATTACAGCATTTGCCAGCATATCTCTCTCCTATTGGTATTTCCGAAAAGAAACCAAGTTTGTAGCACTATTTAAAAGAAAGAAAAAGGTTTTTAAAAGAAACTCCATAACTGTGGCCTAAAAATTTGTCTGGAAGAAGAAACGGAAGGAGATTCCCTTCAAATATCTAGAAAACTGCATATAAAAATAAATGTATCAGGCCTCAAAAAGAAAACAATTTGCATTATGCTTTCCTAAAAAAAAAATTATGTCAATATACTCAAAGACTGATAGCAGAAATCCAATTAGTGTCATTCACTGTCCCCACCCAATGAGAAAGGAAGATAGAAAATAAGCCTTGTTTTAGACTGATTTAAATTAGCAAATGGAAATAAAAGAATATTCAGGGGAACATAGTTGGAATAGGCAGAAACCTATTCCTGGAGAAGTCACTGTTTTTACTGATAGTTCATCTCATGGTAAAGCTGCTTATACTGCAATGATTTCAGACCAAGTCATGCAGACCAGTCATACTTCTGTGCAAAGAATCGAATTAGAAACAATCAAGGCTGACTTGCAGGATTTCCAAAAGCCTCTTCATATTATCTCTTTATCTGCTTATGCTGCTGGCTTTGTAAACAGAACTGCAACTACTCAATTTAAATGACTCGGTGACCGAAGCCTTTCTATACTATTTGATCAAGTCCTGGTCCTTTAACAAAAGGAAATGAATATGCCTGTCAGTTAGTTATTTTATTAAACAAGTCACAGAATTTCACAAGCTTTTACATCAGCCTGCCAAAATATTGTACAGCCGGCAAAACAGATTATGAAGAAATGCCCTCCTTTCATGTTACATCTACTACAAGGGCTCTAAAATCCCAACTTGGAAAACAAAAGTGGCGGAATAGTGAAGACATCTCTTGTAAGTAGACCACACTAAGCCTTAATTACTTTAAATTTTACCCTTGTAATGCTGATGCTAAGACACCCATAGAATTACACTGGTGTCAGAATAAGCCAAAGCAAAATGGTCTGGTTAAATGGAAAGATACCGAGTATGGTTCAAGGAAGGGTCCCTTTATTAATCTTTGGTCAAGGATATGCTTGTGTATTTGCAGAAAACTCCTCCAAGCCTGAGTGGATTCCTGCAACATGAATCTGAGAGAGGAACTGACCAAACTACTCCAACTACAGATAGCAGTGCCCCAAGCAACATGCTGAGAAGACAGAGGAGAAACATCTAGAGATGGGGGATGGTGACCATGCCTTGCCACGCTAGCAGTCATCAGCTGTGCCTATGTGCCGGTGGCTCTTGACAAAGCCAAAAGAGGTCAGACCTGCATTGTCATTTCTCACCGTTTGCCCACCATCCAGAACTCGAACATCATTGCTGTCATGTCACAAGGGAACAGTGACTGGAAAGGGACCCATAAAGAACTGATAGCCCAAAAAGAAGCCTACTATGGACAAATCACTTAAATACCTGAAAACGATATTTAAAGGGACATGAAAGAACTCAATCCTTTTCATTGAATCTCCTTACAGTTGCTTTTTAGAATAACCAATATTGTCTCTCTTTCTTGTTCTTCTATGTTTTCTTCCAGTCTGAAGAAGAATCACAAGTCTTAAAAGAATCTGAGCCCAGAAGATGGCATTCACCTTTCTAAATTAATTAAGAAAACAAAAAGGGGGAAATGATGGGGCAAAGACCAAAAGTAGTTAACATATCAATGCGAGAAGTCCCACAGAAGGCGAATGGACTTTGATATTCAGCATGGCAGAAAATCAGCATTTTGTTATCCTGTTGTGGGGAAAATGGCTGAAGGCAACCTCCTAACATGAAAATTCTTCTATTGTTTACCAAACTTTACCATTGATATGTCTGTTTGCTTTGCTAAAGGACAAATGTGTATTCAAGTAAATAAAAGCTGTTTTGTCCTGGGCTTCAGAGTGCCTCTCCATTAGAGAAAAAAGCCCACAGTACACAAAAAGAAAGAGATAAAAAAGGTCAGAACAGAAATAAATGACGTAGGGACGAAAAAAAAAAATAATACAAAAAATCAATGAAACCAAGAGCTGGTTCTTGGAAAGAATAAACAACACTGATGAACCTCTAGTCAAGCTCAGCAAGAAACTAAGAGAGAGCACCCAAATAAACAAAAACAGAAATGATAGAGGTGAAGTAACAAACGACCCCACAGATATACAAAGGATTATAAAAAATTACAATGAACAACTCTACTACAACAAACTGGACAAGCTCAATAAAATGGACACATTCCTACAAAAAGACAAGCTTTCAAAACTCAATCAGGAAGAAGCAAAAATCCTGAACAGACCGATAAATACTGATAAAATTGAAACAGTAATCAAAAAGCTTCCAAAAAACATAAGCTCTGTACCAGATGGCTTCACAGGGGAGTTTGACCAAACATTCAAAGAAGAAGGAAAACCAAACTTTCTCACACTATTTCAAATAATTCAAGAGGACGGCATACTTCCAATCTATTTTTAAGAAGCCAGCATTACCATAATCCCAAAGCCAGAAAAAGACACTACAAAGAAAGTGACTTACAGGCCAATATTCCAGATGAACATTAATGCTGCAATCCTCAACTAAATTCAGCAAACTGGATTCAGCATTGCATTAGAAAGATCATACACCATGACCAAGTGGGATTTATTCCAGGGATACAAGGATGGTACAAAATCTGCAAATCAATGAACGTGAAACATCACATAAACTATTTGAGGGAGAAAAACCACACAATCATATCAATTGGTGCAGGAAAGGCATGTGACCAAGTGCAACAGCCTTTTCTGATAAAAACACTCAGCGAAGTAGGAATAGCAGAATCATCCTTCCACATAATAAAAGCCTTATATGACAAACCTACAGCCAACAACATACTCAAAGTGCAAAACAAAAACCATTTACCACTAGGACAGGAACAAGACAGGGACGCCCACTTTCATCACTCCTGTTCAACACAGTACTGGAAGTCCTAGTCAGTGTGATCACACAAGAAAAAGAAATAAATCGTTCCCAAATTGGAAAAGAAGAAGTAAATTGTCATTATTTGCAGATGACGTGATACTGTACATAGAAAACCACAAACACTCCTTCAAAAATTTAATAAACTTACTAAATGAATTTGTCAATGTAGCAGACTACATAATTAATGCCAAGAAATTTGCTAAAGGACAAATGTGTATTCAAGTAAATAAATGCTGTTTTGTCCTGGGCTTCAGAGTGCCTCTCCATTAGAGAAAAAAGCCCACAGTACACAAAAAGAAAGAGATAATAAAGGTCAGAACAGAAATAAATGACGTTTATGGCATTTTTATACACCAATAGTGAACTTACAGAAAAGGAGATTGAAAAAAGAATCCTATGTATCATCCCACCAAAAAAATTAAGACACCTAGGAATAAATTTAGCTAAGGAGGTAAAAGACCTACACTCAGAAAACTAGAAGATGTTGAAAAAAGAGATAGAGGAAGACATAAACAGATGGAAGGACAAACTTTGTTCATGGATTGGTAGAAACAACCTCATTAAAATGGCTATACTACCCAAAGCAATCTATACGTTCAATGCACTCCGCATTAAAACACCAACAGCATATTTCACAGACCTAGAATGAACTCTCCAAAAATCCATCTGTAATGAAAAAAAAGACCCTGAGCCCAAACAGGTTTGGCTCAGTGGATAGAGCCTCGGCCTCCGGACTGAAAGGTGCCTGGTTCAATTCAGATCAAGGGCATGTACCTTGATTGAGGGCACATATCAAGTAGGAGGTGTGCAGGAGGAGGCTGATCTATGTTTCTCTCTCATCGATGTTTCTAACTCTCTATCCCTCTCCTTTACTCTCTGTAAAAAATCAATAAAATATATTTAAAAAACAAACAAACCCCAAAGAGCTGCAGCGATCCTGAGAAAGAAGAACAAAGTAGGAGGGATCTCAGTACCAGATATCAAGCTGTTTTACAAAGCCACTGTTCTCAAAACTGCCTGACACTGGCACAAGAATAGACATATAGGCCAATGCAATAGAACAGAGAACCCAGAAACCAATCCAAACCAATAAGCTCAATTAATATTTGACAAAGGAGGCCAAACCATACAATGGAGTTAAGACAGTCTCTTCAATAAATGGTGCTGGGAAATTTGGTCAGACACATGCAGAAAATGAAACTAGGCCACCAACTTACACCATGCACAATAATAAGGTCAAAATGGATAATGACTTAAACAGAAAGCTGGAAACCAGAAAAATATATAGAGGAATCCATAGGCAGCAGAGTCTCAGATATATGCTGAAGCAATCTCTTCACCAACGCAGCTCCTGGGGGGATGGAAAATAAAGTTAAAGTAAACAAATGGGACGACATCAAAATAAAAGGCTTCTTCATAGCAAAAGAAACCATCAACAAGACAACAACAAAGCCCACTGCATGGGAGAACATATTTGCCAATGTTCTCTCTGATAAGGGTTTCATCTCCAACATTTACAGGGAACTCATACAACTTAACAAAAGGAAGATAAACAACCCAATCACAAAAATGGGCAACGGACCTAAATAGATACTTTTCCAGAGAGGACAAAAGGAAGGCCAAGAGACACATTAAAACATGCTCAGAGTCACTGATCACCCAAGAGATGCAAATCAAAAGGACAAGGAGGTACAACCTCACAGCTGTCAGAATGGCTATCACCAACAAATCAACAAAGGGCGAGTGCTGGTGAGGATGGGGAGAAAAAGGAACCCTCCTTCACTGCTGGTGTGAATGCAGACTGGTGCAGCCACTATGGAGAAGAGCATGGAGTTTCCTCAAAAAACTAAAAACAGAACTCCCATTTGACCCAGTGATCCCACTTCTAGGAATATATGCCAGGAACCTAGAATTACCAATCTGAAAGGATGCATGTACCTCTATGTTCACTGCAGCACAATTTACAATAGCTAAGATTTGGAAACAGCCTAAGTGCTGGTCAGCAGATGAGTGGGTTAAAAAGCCGTGGTACATCTACACACTGCATAGTATGCTGCCACAAAAAAGGAAGGGGCAGTGACCATTTGCAACAGCATGGATGGAGCTGGACAGCATTATGCTAAGCAAAGCTAGTCAGTCAGTGAGTCCGAGAAAGAGAAAAATCACATGACCTCACTCATCTGTGGATTATAATGAACAACATAAACCAATGAACAAAAACAGATCCAGAGACAGAGAAGCATGGATCAGACCATCACCCTCAGAGGGAAGGTAGGGGAGGGTGGGGCTAAGGGGGAGAGATCAACCAAAGGACTTGTATGCATGCCTATAAGCCTAGCCAATGGACGCAGACACCAGGGGGTGAGCGTGAGGGCATGCTTGCCGGGTGGGGGTGGGGGTGTGGGGGGAGTGGGGGATAAGAACACATATGTAATACCTTAATCAGTAATAGGAATGAAAAGGAACCCAGGAACATATCATCAGGTGAGAATTCACACACTCACACTCACGCACACTCAGGCACCCGCACACTCACACCAGGAGAGGGCTCTGCCGCTCTCAGTGGAAGTCACCTCTTATCTCCCAGCCTGACCACCGCTTTCTCACCAGCTGAACCAGAGGACAATGATGAGTGACGGCCCTGGTGCTCTGCGGAAAGCGACCTCTCCCTCCCGGAAAGTTCCCACCATCCAGCAGCCTCTTTTCGGCCCCCTCTCTGTCCCCACGCCCTGAGCAGGGCTGGGCTGGCCTGAGAGCCCACAGACTTGAGGACCCAGATCCCGGGGGAGTTGGCGCCGGGGCCTGTGGGGGTCCCCTTGGTCAACTGGAAACTCGGCCAGCTGAGGTCACACAATAAAGGCCGACGCCAGAGTTCCATGAATTGTTGCGTGTAAGTCCCCTCAGCGAGCTCCCACTCTGGCGCAGCAAGCGGAAGGCCTCACGCCAGCGAGCCAGGTTTGGACCTCAGGCCTTCACTCCAACCAGGTGGGAACTCATTTTCAGATGGAAAAAGCCGACTGGGGAGGGGCTGCGCGTTGCCAGTGACTAGACCAAGTTCACCCCTGGAGACAGCAAGTTCACCCCCTGAGACAGCAAGAACCCAGAGTGTGCGCTTACCTTTTCCACAGGCCGTGCTCCTCACCACGTGGACTCCTGCACAGCAGGGAGGCTGGTGGAAAGGAAGAGGTGGGGGGCTGCGCCTGGCAAGCTTCCTGGGACTGCGCCCTGGTTCCTGCCAGGGCGAAATCTCGCGGGATCACGAGATCAGGAACAAACCAAGATCAGGGGGCAGGAGGGGGGGCGTGTTTTAACAGGCCCAGAGAAGGTGGGGACAGGGGCGCCTGTGCCACACCCACCAGGCTGCAAGGGGTGGCAGAGGGTGGGGGACTGTCAGGGGGACCCTGTTCTTCCAGGCATGAGGTTGGGGGCGGTCGCGGAAGTGGAGGGAGAAACAGGAGGCCGCGACCCCCAGCTAACCTCCCACTCGCCACCCCTGGTCTGTGTTTCTGGGGACCCCTTTCCCTCTGTGGTTGTGGCTGCCACTTACCTACCTTGTTCCCTGGGCCAGGCTTGGCGCCCCACTCCCACCCCACCGCAGCCCTCTGTCTAGAAAAGAGCGCCCTGCCCTTGGCTAGCCCACTGTCCCTACTGTCTGGATGGGGACATTTTAGTAACCCCCGGGGCAGAGGAGAGCTGGCCAGATGCAATTACATTGTCTCTCTCCACAGGTGCCCTACTCAGTCTACCCCTGGGGTATGGGTCACCAGAGCTCTTTGACAAGCCTGGAATCCAGCCTTTGCTCTGCTCACCTCCCCTAAGCCTTCAGGTGATGGCAGCCTCCCTGCCTTCCTCCCGCCTCAGGAAGGGGTTCTCCTCTCACCAACAAATCCCTTTGGCGAAGTCACACCTGGGCCTGAAAGCAGAACCAGTGGGCAGGTGGCTCCTGAGGAGGAGCAGGCCAACAAAGCTGAGGGGAGGTGGGGAGGCACCAGCCACAGCCTGGTGCTCAGGCTCTGGCAGAGCTGCCCCTTAGCTGAACCTTAACCCAGGGTTCTCCTCTCAGGTGGCGCGTCCAGGGGGCACAGGGGGCCTGGCACGCTCAGTCTGACAGGGTTTGCTGCCTGCTTTTCCATAGTCTCTTTAGGAGACAAAAGTCAGGCTTGTGAGGAGAGAGGGAGAGGGGAAGAGCAAAGCTGAGGCCCAGCCCTGTCATCCAAGCTGGCCTGAGGCATCTCCTGGGCGTCCTTGGAAATCAGCTTCTCTTAGTGAGGAAGGGCATGTAATAAGAATAGAGCCGCAGTTGTTTAATCATTACTTACAAACTATAAATACGAGGCCCTGGGACACTGGAGGATGAAACAGGCTCTACTGAAAACATAGGCTGCCTCCATGGCCCACTACTCAGAAAAGAATTGCATTTTGGGAAGAGACCAGGCACAGGACCGGCTTTGATTTGGCAGCTGTGCCTGCACCCTGACCCCCTCCTGGGGTCTTCCTCAGGAAGGCTGACCATTCCAATCTCATCCCAGGAAGGGGCTGAGCTGTTCCTAAAGTCTTGGGAGATTAGCCACCTTGTGGTCAGCCTTTGAGCTCCTGAAGGGCAGATAGTAGGCCCTCCCCTCCCCTTTGCATGTGACACTTGCAGCTGGCAGCTACAGGTAGCTATCTTCTCCCCAAGAGGCTGAGAGCCGAATTTCCAGGGTGAGCGACTGCTCTCCCCATACTGACAGCATCCTTGGATAAATACTCATTGTGTGGTTCAACCCTCTCTCTGCTTAACTTGGCTCAAGGAGTGACAGGCAGCCTCAGACACATTGTGCTGCCTTTCTCTTCCCCACTCAGACTTGGGGAATATTCAGACTCTGCAAACTGTGAGACCTTATCTGAGAGGGAGAGTGGGCAGAGGACACTGCGTCCCTGTCATGCAGGTGGCCCTGCATCTCTTCAACATAGGCTGTGGGGAGGTCGTGTCGGCGGAGCGTAACAGCAGGGTGGTGAGGCTGGCTTCTTGTGTGTCCCTACCCTGCCATTCCTCCAGACGTTCCCCATGCCTATGAATGAGCAGAGTTTAAGGTTTCCAGCTACATAGATGGAGGAATGTGGACAAATGAGGCGACTGCTCTCAGCCCCAGTGAATCTGGGATTGTCACCTAGAGCAGAGCAGATAAAAAGCAGAAACAAACAAACAAACAAACAAGAACCAACTCTATTATTTTATACTAGAGGCCCGGTGCACAAAAATTTGTTCACTTAGGGGTGAGGGGGATCCCTCAGGCCGGCCTGTGCCCTCTTGCTGTCTGGGACCCCTTGGGAGATAATGACCTGCTGGCTTAGGCCTGCTGCCGGGTGGCAGAGGGCAGGCCCAATCCCTAGGTGCAGACCCTGGTCAGGCTCAGAGCAGGGCCGACTGTGGAGTTGGGGTGCTGCCTCCTGTCATGCACAGAGCAGGGCCTATTGGGGAGTTGGGGCGCCGCCCCCTGTCATGCACAGAGCTGCAGGGTGATCAGGGGTTTGGTCGCTCCCCCTGTCACGCTGATCCCGGTGCCGGGAGGTCTCCTTGCTCCGCTGACCCTGGGGCCAGGACCCCTCTCGCTCCGCTGATCCCGGGGTCCTGAGGCCTCGCGGCTCCGCTGATCCCAGGGGCTGGGAGGCCTCTCAGCTCTGCTGATAACCTGGACAGGGAGGCCTCTCGGCTCCGCTGATCCCCGGGTCCTGAGGCCTCGGGGCTCCGCTCATCCTGGGGTCCTGAGGCCTCTCAGCTCCGCTGATCCCGGGGTCCTAACGCCTCTTGGCTCCACTTATCCCCGGCCAGGAGGCCTGTCTGCTCCACTGTTCCCGGGGCCCTGAGGCCTCTCTGCCCTGCTGCTTCAGGGGTGTATGGCTTTGCTCAGCTTGCAGCCTGAGTATGCAAATTAACCGCCATCCTTTAGCCTCTATAATTAAAACATTGTATCTTTTGGAGTTGTTGCTTCAGGAGCTCAGAGCCCCCCAGCTGCAGATGGGGAACCTTTGCATCCTCATGCTGGGGCAAGCAAGCCTCCCTGTTCCCATCAACTGCCTGCCTGCCGGCGGCCATGTTGGCTGCCAGTTAATTTGCATATCTCGCTGATTAGCAAATGGGAAGGGTAGCGGTCGTACGCCAATTACCATGTTTCTCTTTTATTAGTGTAGATTGGAACTAGATATTCAGCCTAGCTCTCCCACCTCTTTCCTAGATGCATTTGGCAATTATTTGTCCTGGCGGGGTCTCCCCCATGGCCTGGGCTCTACTCCCTTCTTTCTCGTCAGGACACACGAGACCGTTCCCAAGGCAAGTTCATGTGGGTGCCTGCACTGACGCCTCTCCCTCCCCTCCAGGTTCACCTGAGTCATCCCCCTCTTCTCCTCTGCATTTCCCCCTCTTCTCCAGGCCCTGGGCCCAGCAATCCTGGACCCAGCCTCTGCCCTGTCCAGCTGTGGGCCTACGAGGTGTGCTGGGTGAGCTGAACTGCCACCAATTCCAGCACTGGACACAGCAGCCACTGGAATTTATAACCCTGCCTCCTGGGACCAACAATGTCTGGGAACCGCTCCCACACTCCTGATTGATGGTGACAGGGGAGGAGGGGTATCTAGCTAATAGACATCTGCTGAAGACTTGTTGTTTACCATGTTTCACTCCAATCAGGAAAAGGCAACAACCTTCTGGAGAAGGTCTCTCCCTCTCTCTCTTTTGGCCAGGAGTGTGCTGGGGTGCCCAAAGGTGCTCTCTGACACTTTGGCTACTTAATAAACAGCTGAAAATCAATATCCCCAAAAGAAGCTTCAGGGTGGCAGAAACTTGGTTTCCTTTATTTCTTAACCGTTGGCTAAGAGGGTTCAGACTGGTGTCAGTTGGCTAGATAACCCGTGTCTCATGGTTTCTTAATTTTCCTGACACGTGTGTTCTGTTCTTCCTCAACTACCTGCAAATTGCCCATTCTCACTTCTGAAAAGTAACGTCCCCCCGTTCTCCTTTGTTCAAAATATATAGAACATAGTCCAATCGGCCTGGCTCAGTAGTTGAGCATGGACCTATGAGCCAGGCATCAGCATTCATTTTCCTATCAGGGCACATGACAGTTTTCAGGCTGGATCCCCAGGGTGGTGCCCACGGAAGGCTGAGGGTCAATGATTCTCTCTCATCGTTAATGTTCCTACCTCTCTTTCCCACTCCTTCCTCTCTGATAGCAATAAAAAACTTGCTTTAAAAACTTTAAAAATGTCATATACCCAATGTTGCTTCAATGAGTTTGTAATTTTATGGCTACGTCAATTCTATGTGAAACCTTCTTGCACATGTACTAACCCCTGATGTTCTCCTGTTTATCTCTGTGTGTTAATTTGTCTATTCGCCTGGCCTAGAAGAACCAAGCAGCCACAAATAAAGGACTTGTATGCATGCATACAAGCAAAACCAATGGACATAAGACACTGGGGGGTAGGGGAGGCCAGGGGATTGTCAAGGGTGGGGGGAAAAAATTAGACATATGTAATACACTCTGTAATACTTTAAGCAACAAAAAAAAAGGAAAAAATGTTAATGAGGTATTTTACCTTCAAGTTTTGCACAAAGTCTTCTTAGTTTGATGTCTCTCACAGGCCATCTCACTAAGGATTGAGTGCTAAATTGTATCTTTTTAAATCAGGAATGCTGAGTGTGTATTTGCATTCCCTAACATTTGATAAAATAGATTCATTGACACACTCAAGGTGTTCTAAACAATAACCAAAGTATATGTTACCTTGATAGATTAAAATAAAAACTCAGCTCCTCAAGTGCACTGCATATATTTCAAGGGCTTAATCATCACATGGGGTTGGTGGCTACCGTACTGGACAGGGAGGCCCTGACCATCTGCTATGTGCAGCACAGGAGGTACTACAAGGCTGAGTACCTTGTTTCCAGGGGTGGGGAAGGCTGCTGTTGGTGAAACTGGTCCCAGGGGAGATGCTGCAAGCACTGGTCAAGGGAAGACACTGCAAGGGTAGATGCTGCAGCTCTGTTTGGCTGTGTGGCAGCTGCAGCCACAATTAGGGACACAGCAGGGAACCTTTGTTTGTGCCCCAGTGTCCCCAACCTCAGTCCAGGGCTCACTAAGTTTTGTGCTGAGCAGAGGTCTCTGGGCTCTGCAAACCTCCAAGTGGGGTGTGTGTCGGGGGTGTGGGGTGAGGCTCCGGGCTCCCTAAACTGCTCCTTATATTTGATTTGCACCCATAGATGAGAAAGTGAATCATGCGCAGGTATCATGAATGTTTGTTTACCAGCTGTTGTCAACCTCTGGGTCAGGAACAATGGAACTACATCCTGCATATCAGATATGTACATTACTATTCATAACAGTAGCAAACTTACAGTTATGTAGTAGCAACGAAAATAATCTTATGGTGGGGGGTCACCACAATATGAGGAAATTTATTAAATGGTCGCATCATTAGGAATGTTGAGAACACTGGTTTAGACAGTTGTGGAACTTTGGAACAAACCTTGGCTCACACTTATTGGGTCCTGTGGTCTCAGCTCTTCGCCCTGAATAACTCTGCTCAGGGGCCTTGTCTCCATGGGGAGCCCCTCCCAGATTTATTTTTAAACATATATACCAGACACACCCTCTTGGCCAGGTCCCAAGGAGGCAGGACACTCTTTGAGGTCCCACCTTTAGGGGTCTGAAGTGAGGGGGGACAGTGAAGACAGTCCAGGCTCAGAGAAGGCCTCTGAATGAATAGGCATGAACACCTTCCCACCTCCACCGCCAACACAGGACAGCCTGCTGAGACCAATAACCCCAGGGGTAGGCTGCCCTGTCCAGCTCTGGGCTCAGGAGGCACTCTGAGAGCCTCTAGCATGTCTGGGTCCCTGTGCTCCTCACCACCCTTGATCACTGCACAGGCATAGTTTGTTTCTTGGGTACCAGTTATTTCATTGAGGCTCAACTGGAGCCATGGTCCTGGACTTGCAATCTGTCTGTGCTTTGTCTTCATTTTCAAGTTCATGAACTCTCTCTTCATGACTCAACCTCCATCAGCATTCAGGTCTCTGAAGCAGAAGCTCCAGAAGAGCCAGTGACACTGGGTGGGGAGGAGTGCGGGTTATAATGAGGTGGCCTAGCCCCAATAAGGCAGGGCCACTGCCTCTCAACTTCTGATGGATCCTGTCAGTTTGTAGCCTTCAGGGATCTCAGACCATTCCTCTGGCTACCGGTTCGGCACTCCAGCCTCTGTGATCATCTCTAGGCTCCAGCCTGGAAGGGGGCTGATGTCATTGTTTCATATCCCATTTGTGTCACTTACCACAGTGCCTCAAGCAACTGGGGGAAATGAGAGCAAACCTGCCTGAGCTCCCAGGATTCCTGCTCACTGAATTCCTGTTTCCCTGTGTCCAGGGACATTTATGTCTCCATGGCTGGAGTTCTCTCTGAACTCCTCTCACCTCTCATCATGGACACGAGGAACCTACTCCAGTTTGGTGGCCCCTTGAAAAAGAAGCGTACCACAAGAGACACCACAGATGAGAACTTCCTGTAGGCTCTCTTTCTCCTTTGACACAACAATCAGTCAATATTTCATGAGGACTGAGCTGGGGGAGAGTTGGAGGGACAAATCCTGTGCACTGTACAGAACTGACCCCCCCAAGGCCCTACGCGCTGCCCTCGTACCAAGCTTGGCACAGTGTCCTTTCCATCTTGATGAAATATTTCCCAATTGGCTCCTTTGCCCCATCTATCAAAAGATAGCATGGGGCTTTGTCTGGTGAGCAACTTCCTCCTAACTGCATTCACCTAATTTGCCTGGATGAAAGCATGAAGAAATTCATCCACCCACAGGTGTCATGAATGTGGAGTCTATGAAGAACTTCTGAACAAACTTGGGCTTGTGCTTCTGGAGCCTTGTGTACCCGGTTCTTCTCTCTTCCGTATTTTCCCAAACTCAGAGTATAGCCATCAGTCCCAGCTTGAGGAATCTCCTTGCCCCTCCTGGAGCAGAGCCTCACAGGGACCAGGGGGAGCCTCTCCTCTCTCAGGTGGAGTCACACCCTGATCACCTGTCCTTCAATTCTGTAATGCCAGGTAGGTGCTGGGCCCAGTGCCTCCTTAGACATCAAGGAAGGAAAGGGCAGAAAGTTGAGAGGTGCCAATGGATGTCACCCAGGCTCCACACGGAAAGCATCTTCCTGCCCGTGATGGGAGTGAAGGAATTCCTTAAACAAAGAACCACGTGGGAACCAGTGTGGGAATTCATAAGCGACGTCCTAAAATGTCTTTGATTGTAGGAGGAAAATGTCCTCTTTGGTTTATGGTAAGGCATAATTCAATGGGAAGCACTAGTGAAGGCTACAGAAGCTAGACTGTGAGCAAGGTTATACTGATGGATATTTCTAGGTCCTTCCCTTACTTTGTGTGCAGTCCTAAGCAGTGGGAACAGACTCTCAGGTTTCCATTAATATTAAAAGTATTTCAAGAAAAGGACAGCCAGGTCAATTTAAACGCTGTTTAAAAGTTGGTTTGGGGTAGCTCCTGTGTCTGGAACACCTCCATGTGCCACTGTGCAAAACATCCTGAGAACAGCCTCTCAGAGCCGTGTATGTGTGTGTGTGTGTTTATGTGTGTGTGTGTGTGTGTGTGTGTGTGTGTGTGTGTGTGTGTGTGTGTGTGTCACTGTGCAGGACTGGAAGGCTGGTTCCAGAGCCTAGGTAATGAGCCCACAAAGATATCCTGGTGTTAATCCCTGGGATCTGGGAATGTTACCTAATAAGGCAAAAGGGAGTTTGCAGATGGGATGAAGGCTTTGAGATGGGGACTGGGATTGTTAATTGTATGCCTTGGTTTCACAGCCCACAGGACAGGAGAGCAGCCCAACCTAAACAGGATTTCTGGGTGTGTCTCTGAGCTAGTTTCAAGAGAAGATTAGCATTTGAAGTGGTGGACCCTAAAATGATATCACCCTCCCTATGTGCACAGCATCAATGCACTGAGAACCTGACTAGAACAAAAGGAGGAACTCACCCCTATATTCATGAATCACTGTAGGGTTGGGACATCACATCCCATCTCACAGGCCTCTGTCCTCACACTGGATCTTAAACCATCAGCTCCTCCGGTTCTCAGGTCCTTAGTCTCAGGCCAAATTAGACCAACAGCTTTCCTGGGCCCCCCAGCTTGCAGATCTTGGGGTTTCTCAGTCTTTGTAATCACACCAGCCAAGTCCTCATATCCTCCTGCTGCTCTGAAGAACCCTGACTAATACAGTGGATTACGAATGTGTGCATGCAGAGTTGGGGACAGAAGATGAGCAGGAGATGGGACCACAGAGCAGAGACTGGAGTCATGTTGCTACAGCCATGGAATGCTGGCGACCTAGCAACTGGAGGAGCCAGGAAACAGACTCTCCCTGAAACTCCACAAGGAACCAGCGCATCTCTCACCTTGACTTCTGCTATTCTAAGACTCTGGGTCTTCGCAATCTCACAGGGGCTTTGCTTCTTTGTACAATATTTTTCTCCTCACAATTTGAGAAGTCAGTGTGTCTTCACCTGGCACCATGTTTCTCATCCAACCTTGCTATTTGGTGTTTTTAGGTAATGTGTCCTCAGCCTTGAGCCAAGAGCTGCCTCACAAGCAGCACCATGGTGCCTAGTCTATGGTGGGGCATAATAATAAGCCCTGATAATAGCATCTGGGCCACCTGGTGTGGCAGGCAACACCTTCCAGTCTAGAGGAAGTTGATGGACAAAGGGCAATGGGCTCACCGGGAAATAGAAGGGGTCAAGGAACCTGGTGCTGAGCTGGAAGGGACAGAAGATGGGAAGGAAGTAATCTGGGAATTGCCCCTTCCCCCTCAGCTGCCTTCCCTGAGGAATGCAGTCTTGGGACCCCAGGGGGATGTATAGTCTTAGGACCCTAGGGGCACAAGAGCCTGGATGTGGGGAAGGTACTTGCTGGGATTTATGCTGTCCTGGGATGAAGTTTGAAGTGCTGCTTCCCTGCAAGCCCATGAGGTCCCCAAACTGTTGTGCTCGATACATCATCTCTTAAAAGAGCTAATACATTCAAGGGCTCTGCTTCAGAATAAAACCACTGCAAAGACAGAGGATGGAGCCATGCAGAGGAGCCATCCTCACTAAGGGGAATAAGAAGGAATGGAGGGCAATATGCAGACCCCAGCTCTGCCATTGACACCCAGGAAATGGAGTGCCCGAACCTGCCTCAGTCAAGCTGTCTTTACCTTTGCCCACACCACACAAAGGGAAGTCCTGGGATAGCTCATCCATGAGACACCAGGACTCCCCGAAGAGAAAAGGTAGGTATCCCTTGACTGGCTCCATTACTGCATGCTGTCCTGGGCTCTGTCTGACCTTACTTAGAGTATATGAAAGAGTTTGACTGTTTTGAAAGCATTTACTGATTGAATTTAGGGAGAGAGGGGAGGAGAGAGAAGGACGTGGAGGTTTTGTTCTGATTTCCTAAGCACTCATTATGAATTCCTGTATGTGCACTGGCCAGGCATCAAACACCCAACCTTGCCATACCAGGATGATGCTGTGACCCACTAAGCCACCCAGCCAGGGCAAGAGCTTCATTCTTGGGAAAGCTCTTCTTTCCAGGGTTGCAGGTGTATGTAGACTCCAGGTCAGTATGGAGTGGAATGTGTTGAGGCAGGAGAAAGAAGCAGATTTGCATGGAGGCCCCTCCCTCCTCTGAGGCAGGGGAGAGGATAAGAGAAGTGTGTGGAGCCAGGCTCAGGCTTGGGGTGTCAGAAGGCAGCATTGTTGCTGTAGCTCCACCATGACCTGGCCTCTGCTCCTGCTCACCGGCCTCACTCAGGGCCCAGGTGAGGCCTCTGTGGAAGGGACCGTGGGTTCACCTTGGCCTGATTCTTTGCCTCCTCTTCAGGCTCACCAGGTCCCCAGCACTGCACCCACCAGTGAGTGCTTTTGCTGTTTTCAGGGCCCTTGGCCCAGTCTGCCCTGACTCAGCCTCACTCAGTGTCCAGGGCTCTGGGACAGGCAGTCTCCTCCACCTGTGCCAGACACAGCGATGATTTTAGTTGTTATGAACATGTCTCCTAGTAAAAAGAATGACCAGGCATGGCCCTAAACTGCTGGTTTATAAAATCCAAAAATGGCCATCACTGATCCCTTATTTATTCTCTTGATAAAAATGTGGAAAAAGAGCTACACTGCCCAGGCCTGGGCTGCCATTACATCATGGGGATGATTAGTACTGTTGTCCTTCACATGAGCCATGGCACTACCCACTGCCGGAGTCCATTCATTGTCTTCACTAGCTGAGTTTAGACAGAGACCCCCCAAAAGCTAGTAGCCCTTGAAAGTCCTAGTAAAGGTCAGGGCTTGAAAGTCCTAGCAGAGGTCAGGGCTGTGCACCACCCAGTTAATCTAGGAACCACTCAGTTAATTTAGGTAATAATAGTTGAAGCATCCCCACCCTAGTTCCCTTAATTCCTTAGATACTTATGTAGATCCTTCTTGATTATTGTTAATCAGATACTCCCAGAAATCTATTGATGGGCTAATCAGATACTTTGTCTATTCCTGGAAATTTTCTGCTGATCTGTGTGTCATTGAAACCTCCTTACCCTAAGGGCTACTCCAGATCAATAAAAGATTGGAGCGGCCTGACCAAAGAGGAAGTCCTTCGGGACTTGCCGCCTGGTCCCCCAATATTGCAAAATTATCTCGCGTCTTTTTCTCTCATTTGCTGTGCGGCTCCTCTTTCAGATACCGAACCCTACTCCACGCAGAACGTGGAGGGAGTCTCACTCGACAATCCACAGTGGTGCTTGTTTGTGGGAACATGAGACCAACACCTGCCCTGGGCTCACAGGCTCCCTCCTTGCTCTGAAGATGCTTCACAACCCCGAGCAGTTGCTCATGCAACATGGCTCTGAGGAAAATTCATCCTCTCTCTGTCCTTCCTCCTCTCACAAAGCATTGAGAGCACAGTTGTTTTCTTCAGATAGTGTTCTCTCTCACACACAATCCCAAAGCAAACTCTCCGTTACTGGCTGGTTGTCTTTACTTGTGTTTTGTGCTTCCAGATGACCACTCATTCAACCTTTCATTGTAACAGCCACAAGGAGGCCCCTCACATGCTTATTGAGTAGGTTTCCCACAATCGTCTGGGAAATCCCCACTTTAAATCCCTTAGCCTCTTGAAGGGACAGAACGGAACTTGAAAGAACTAAGCAGAACTAAGCAGCAATGCACCCTACTCCCTCTTCACGGACGAAGCAGGGACATACTCTTCTCCCTCTCCTCTATCTTGTCTTGCAAGGCTGGGCCCTCAGCCCAAGCCGCTCCCCCGTGAGAGTGACCACAAGAATGCTGGTATTGTCCTAACTCTCCCAACCACCCACCTGAGTGGACCAATGAAGCTCCATAAATGTAGCGACGGTCCTAATAAGCCTACAGTGGAGGACGGCACCAACCTTCAGAATATGATGGTCACTTCCTGACCCTTATGCTGTAAAACCCTGACCAATCTCTGTAACTCACGCCACCCCTAAAGCCCACCCCAAATAGCTAGCCCTATATAACCTTTGTTCTCCTGGGACACTCTCTCTCGCCTCACCGCTGTGCCGGATAGAGGCTGGGAGCCAATTCTAGAATTGATCAATAAAGACTCGTTGCTTTTGCATCGGAGGAGGCTTCCTGGTGGTGGATTATTGGGGACCCCGAGCTCTGGGCATAACATTTTGGGGGTGCGTCCGGGATCCCCAAGAAAAACCCACGAGGGACCCAACTCCCAGAGTCTGCTGTCCGCGGTGTCTATGTGTTATCTGTTCTGTCTTATGCGAGCTCGCTTCTGCAATCTGGCCTGATAAAGATCTAAGTGGACGCACTGGCAGGTCTCGGGAAGGGGGAGGCAACGGATGCCTTGCACCTCCATCTGGCGGGGTGTAAAAGCCCCCATCTGTTTTTTTTGGTTTTTTGTGTTTTTTTTTTTTTCAGTTTTTCTTCTGCGGGGTCGGAAGGCTGTTCTTAGGTGTCTTTGTTTGTTTGGTGTCTGTGTTCTTTTGTTTGATTTTGTGGACTCACTGGACGGACGCTATGGGACAGACTCAAACTACTCCTTTAAGCATTATGGTTGATCATTTTAAAGAGGTTAAGGGAAGGGATAACAACCTCAGTGCAGAAGTGAAGAAGGGTCAATGGCGGACTTTCTGTTCCAGTGAGTGGCCGGCCCTCAATGCCGGGTGGCCGCCGGAGGGGACGTTCGACCTCCCCACCATTCGCCGGGTCAGGGAAGTCGTAGCTCGGCCGAAGGGGGGTCATCCCAATCAACTCCCTTACATTATTACTTGGCAGGACCTCGTGGAGGACCCTTCCTCCTGGCTCAAGCCCTTCCTGGCTCCACGCCCTCCGGAGCCGGCACCCATACTTGCCTTGCAGGATGCAGAAAAGAAGAAGGTGGTTCCCGGCGTAGATGGGAATCCAACTACCAACCAGGCCCAGATAGATGTCTCTTTCCCTTTAACCAGGCCTGAATGGGACTTCAACACGGCTGAAGGTAAGGAGAGGCTCAAAATCTACCGTCAGACTTTGATGGGGGGGTCTTTGTATGGCTGCTAGGAAGCCTAACAATTTGGCCAAGGTAGGGAACGTACAACAGGAAAGAGATGAATCTCCAGCTGCCTTTCTAGAATGGATCATGGAGGCATATTGCACCTATACCCCCATGGATCCAGAAGCTCCTGAAAATAAGGCGGCTGTGGTTATGAGCTTTATAAACCAGTCAGCCACAGACATTAGAAAGAAACTGCAGAGGATAGATAGATTAGGGGAAAAGAGTTTTCAGGACTTGTTGGAGGTGGCTGAAAAAGTGTATAACAACCGAGAATCTCCTGAGGATAGGCAAGCCCATGCCATGTTGGCTGCCAGTGACAAGCAGACCCGAAACCTGGCCAAGATTCTGCTGGCCACCACCACGGAGAACCCTGAGGAGCGGACCCGCCACCTTCGCCAGCTTGCCACTGACAAAGAGGGAGGTAAAGGGACCGCCCGGGGCGGGAAGAAGAAGCTGCAACGAAACCAGTGTGCTTACTGCAAAGAGATAGGACACTGGGCCCGGGAATGAACAAAGAAGGCCGGTAAAAAAGGAACCAAGACAGATCAGGTGGAAGTCTTGGAGCTGGGAGGACTGAGTGATTAGGGGAGTCGGGGTTCGGACCCCCTCCCCGAGCCCAGGGTAACTCTTAGACTGGAGGGGACGCCTATTAACTTCCTTGTCGACACTGGGGCACAACATTCGGTCCTACGCACACCTCAAGGGAAGCTAGCCAGCAAGAAGTCCTGGGTGCAAGGGGCAACTGGCATAAGCCAGTATTCATGGACTACCCGAAGAACAGTAGATCTAGGAACGGGCCGGGTATCCCATTCCTTCATGGTAATACCGGAGTGCCCCTACCCCCTATTAGGACGGGACTTGCTGACCAAGATCGGAGCCCAAATAACTTTCAGACAAGGGGGGCCCCAGGTCACTGATGGCAAAGGCCATCCCATCCAGGTTCTGACTCTGAGACTGGAGGATGAATATCGCCTCCACCAGGGGGCGCCCCCAGGAGAGAACAATATGGACAGATGGCTACAAGAATTCCCCACCGCCTGGGCAGAGATGGGGGGAGTAGGACTGGCCGCTCACAGAGCCCCAACCCTGGTAGAGTTAAAACCAGGGGAAAGTCCGATAAGAGTCAAACAGTATCCAATGCCCCAGGAGGCCCGGAAGGGGATTCAGCCTCATATCCGAAGACTGCGAAGCCTAGGGATACTGGTTCCATGCCAATCTGCCTGGAACACCCCCCTCCTGCCAGTCAGAAAGCCCCACACGAATGACTACCGACCAGTCCAGGACCTCCGAGAAGTAAATAAAAGAGTTATGGATATACACCCAACCGTTCCTAACCCGTACACTCTCCTAAGCTCTTTAACACCCACTAGAGTGTGGTACACTGTATTGGATTTGAAGGATGCTTTTTTCAGCCTGCCGCTCGCGCCTCAAAGCCAACCCCTGTTCGCCTTCGAATGGCACGATCCAGAGGGCGGCTACAGTGGACAATTAACCTGGACGCGGTTACCCCAAGGGTTCAAGAATTCGCCCACCATCTTTGACCAGGCACTGCACGAGGATCTCGGTGAGTACAGGAGAGAACACCCTAGTCTCACCCTCCTTCAGTATGTAGATGACATCCTGGTTGCTGCAGACACTGCCGAGGACTGTGAGCAGGGGACCAAAGACTTGTTGACCACCCTAGGGACCTTAGGGTACCGGGCCTCTGCGAAGAAAGCTCAGATATGCCAAGAAAGGGTGAGTTACCTGGGGTACATACTGGAGGGCGGACAGCGGCGGTTGTCGGACGCTAGGAAGGAGACAGTCCTGAAAATCCCTATTCCCACCACCCGGAGGGAAGTAAGGGAATTCCTAGGATCAGCTGGCTATTGCCGCCTCTGGATCCCAAGTTTTGCAGAGATCGCCAGGCCCCTATATGAAGCTACCAAAGAGGGAAAGGCCTTTGAATGGACTGAGACAGAGGAAATTGCCTTTAATCAGATAAAGAGAGCTCTTTTGGCTGCTCCAGCCCTGGGCCTGCCAGACATTACAAAACCCTTCAGCCTCTTTGTAGATGAGCGAAAGGGAATAGCAAAAGGGGTTTTAACTCAGGCTTTAGGCCCCTGGAGCCGCCCAGTAGCGTATTTGTCCAAAAAGCTGGACCCCGTAGCCGCCGGCTGGCCACCGTGCCTAAGAATCATTGCAGCAACCGTGCTCTTAGTCAAGGATGCTGACAAATTGACCCTGGGACAGGAAATCTGGATAACAACCCCCCATGCCATTGAGGGAGTCCTAAAACAGCCTGCTGACCGATGGATGAGCAATGCACGCATGACCCACTATCAGAGCTTATTGCTCAACCCTCCTAGAGTGCGGTTCCATCCCAGCGAGGCTCTCAACCCCACTACCCTGCTGCCTGACCCCGACCTAGATGCCCCGCTGCACGACTGTGCGGGGATCCTGGAGCAGGTACATGGACTTCGGAAGGACTTGACCGACCGGCCCCTCCCTGATGCAGAGGCCACCTGGTTCACGGATGGAAGTAGCTTCGTGCGGGACGGATGCAGGTACGCGGGTGCAGCGGTGGTCACCGACACAGACACTGTGTGGGCAGAAGCACTGCCCCCTGGGACATCAGCCCAGCGAGCAGAACTCATTGCTCTCACCAAGGCACTGACACTGGGGGCGGGGAAGCGGCTCAACATTTACACAGACAGCCGTTATGCATTTGCTGCGGCTCATGTTCACGGGGCGATTTACCAGGAAAGAGGGCTGTTGACAGCAGAAGGACGAACAGTGAAAAACAAACAGGAGATTCTCGACCTGCTTGGGGCCCTATGGCGTCCCACGAAGCTAGCCATTATCCACTGTCAAGGGCACCAGAAGGCAGATGACCCAGTAGCAAAAGGTAACCAAAAAGCTGATCAGGCAGCCAAGGCAGCGGCCTTCACCCCGGTCCCTGCAATGGCCATACAACTACCAGACCCCGGGGACCCAGTTCTACCAGATCAGCCTAAATACTCTCAGGAAGAGCTGCAGCAGATCAGAAAACTCCCCCTCGCTAAGGAAGTGAAAGGATGGTGGTACACCTCAGATGGGAAACTCATACTACCGGACTGGCTTGGGGTCACAGTTTTAGAACGCATGCATCGGTCCACCCACTTGGGAGCCTGGAAGTTAAAGGACTTAATTCAGCATGCCAAAATCAAGATCCACCAACAAGACTCCAAAATCAATCAAATTATAACCTCCTGTAAGACCTGCCAACTCACAAATGCAAGAGCTGGGTCAGGTGGACAAGGAACCAGGCTCAGAGGCATCAAACCAGGAGCAAACTGGGAGGTTGATTTCACTGAAGTCAAACCAGGGAAGTATAGTTATAAATATCTTTTAGTATTCATAGATACCTTTTCTGGCTGGGTAGAGGCATACCCAACTAAGCATGAGACGGCCCAGACGGTGGCCAAGAAGCTGCTGGAAGACATCTTACCCAGGTATGGTTTTCCTGCTATGATAGGCTCCGACAACGGGCCAGCCTTTATTTCGCAGGTAACACAGGCAGTAGCCAAAGTCATAGGGGCGGATTGGAAATTGCATTGTGCTTACAGGCCCCAGAGTTCAGGGCAGGTAGAAAGAATAAATAGAACTCTAAAAGAGACCCTTACCAAATTAACCATGGAGACTGGCGGGGATTGGGTGGCTCTCCTTCCATATGCCCTTTACCAGGTGAGGAACTCTCCTTACACCCTGGGACTCACCCCTTACGAGATCATGTTTGGTAGGCCCCCTCCTATCATCCCTAATCTAAAAGCTGAACTTCTTATTGAGTTTGAAAATCAGGAGATATCTTCTTTCCTAAGAGAATTGCAGAGGGTGCATGAGGACATTTGGCCGCGCCTCCACGCCATCTACGAGGCTGGCCCCACCCCGACACCTCATCAGTACAAGCCAGGTGACTGGGTGTTCATCAGAAGACACTGCCGGGAGATCCTCAAACCACGCTGGAAAGGCCCCTACATCGTTGTGCTGACTACACCCACCGCTCTCAAGGTAGACGGCATCGCGACTTGGGTCCATCACTCCCACGTTCGCCCAGCTGACCCCTCTGCAATCCAGGAAGACTTCATCACACAATGGAGCATCGACCAAGACCAGCGCAACCTGCTCAAGCTCAAGCTGCGGTGCACTCGACCTACCTGATGTTGGTAACTTTACTCGTGAACACTCCTGCCACCGGGAGCCTGCACACTCCTTATAATATCACCTGGCAGATCATAGACACTAACTCAGGGGTGATCCTTAATCAGACTTCTCAAATCCATCCCAAAGACACCTGGTTCCCTGAACTGCGAGTAGACCTCCTAACTCTCCTTCCCAACCCACTCGACACCAGCGATTACTGCCTGGGTGCGGCAATACGCCAGGCTTTTGAGGACTCAAAACCAAGGAGAACCCTCTATTTTTATGTCTTCCCCGGACACTCACAAGCTCAGTCCCGGGGAAATGACCCTTGTGGAAGTGCTGGAGACTACTTCTGTGCTTCCTGGTCATGTGTGTCAACCGGACACATCTGGTGGAAGGCCCCCAAGAAGGGTGACCTAATCACCGTTGGGTGACCGGCTGCTCCACCGTGTCCCCAGAGTGGCCGTGTCTACTGCAACCCCGTGAGCATTCCCTTCACAAAAGAGGGTAGAAAGGCTACAGGATGGGACACCGGAAAGACTTGGGGATTCCGAATCTATTCTTGCAGGGGGGCTTTGCGTAGGGCGGACCCTGGGATGTTGTTCACTCTCCGGGTTCAAAATACCCCCCTTCACTATCATTCCCCTGTGGGAATGGGGCCCAACAAAGTACTAGCTCCTCAACCTCAGCTGACCACTCCCCGGGTATCTACAACTGAAGGAGCATGGGCCCTGGCATCACTGCCTAACACCCTACTCGCACCTACCACGAAGAACCTGATTCTGAGTCATACCCCCCCGCCTGAAGTAGACCCACTTATAAGCATGGTTATAGGAGCTTATTATGTTTTAAACGCTTCCAGGCCTGACCTGACCAAATCTTGCTGGCTCTGTCTAGACGTTGAGCCACCGTATTATGAGGGTATCGCGGTTAAGGGTAATTATACAACCGCCACGATTGTCAGCTCCTGCAGGTGGCAGCAAACTGTTGCAAGGCTAACCCTCCAGGCAGTAATGGGACAGGGGGCCTGCGTAGGCAATGTACCCCCTGAGCAGTTGCATCTCTGCAACGAAACTCTGACTATCCCTGAAGAGGCAGTATACCCTTTGCCTCCCAAGAATGCATGGTGGGCCTGCTCCAGTGGCCTCGCTCCTTGTGTCCACTCCCTGGTCCTTAATTCCCAGAAGGAGGGCTTTTGCGTGCTCGTGCA
>NC_138094.1:25687735-25773237 GCF_964212035.1 Myotis nattereri | reverse complement strand
GTTTGCTCCCACATTTCTGATCTTTAGTTTGTAATCACACCAAGGCAAGAATGAAAGAGCTAGAGCAAGAGATTGATTGCTTAGAAAAAGCTTTCTTCGGTATTCTGTTGCTAGAAGCCCACTAGCATCTAAGAGTCTGCCTCCACTCATTTAGGTAAGCTTCTGCAGAAGGGGTTTCAGGACTTTCATGGTCCTTTTATCTGAGTACGAGTGAGTGAGCTGTAGAGAGCAAGAAGGAGGAGAAGTCTATGCTTGCTGTACCTGGGAAATCTTTAGCCTGAGTAACTTCATCCTCACTGCACCTATGGTTGCCTGCTTACCAGAGACTTCTCCCCTGTGACATAACATTGTGGGAGGCAACGGGTTAGAGCAAGTTCAGCACTTTGCTTGACATGCAGACGTGTTCAGAGAATGGTAATCAATGGCTTTTCCCTTACTGCTGATTAGTTTTATTATTAATGCTGAATCCTTAATAATGTGGGTCAGTTATACATCATACTCAACTATTTGCAAGGATAATAGAATTTCTTTTCAAATTAAACTCCTTGGGAACCATGTTGCTGTTTTCACTGTGTAATTTGTAATACTCTTGTCCTGATACCTTTTGCCCTTTAGGTCTGGACCAATCCCAGTCCTTTGCTTTTCCCAGTCCTTGTCCTGAAAGAATGCTCCCGCCTTCAGCAACTGAATCTAGGCACAGCCTTTCCATCCATTCACTCTCAAGCCTTCTGGAGCAGAAAGCCAAGTAAGTTCCACATTCTGATTGGCCCAGCCAAGTCTGGTTAGCTGAATGGCCCTGACTTTGCGTTGTTTTAAAGTGACGCTCAAGACCATGTGGAGTGTAGAATCAGATTGTAAGATGATGTGTAATCTTCAAGAATCATCTGAATTATTTGGGGAAAATTCCTTTTAGCAAATAATTAATTTTTCCTTGTTTGCTAAACCTGATGTGTACACAGTGCACTATGGTAGCAGTAAGCATTTTCATAGTTCTATGAATAGACTTGGTTTATAGAAATAAAAAAGCAACATACAAAATCTACAAAAGCAAATTCAGTTTATTTTTAAACTTGAAGTAGTTTCACACATTTTAATTTTAAAGTCCTTCAAAAAAAATAAGTCAGTTAAAAAATATTTGGGCATTTAGTCCAAACAAAAGTCTAATTTGTCTATTGAGATAAATACTGAATTGGTAGTGGGTTGTAGGGTCTGATTGCTGAAGTAGAATGGCGTATGTAGAAGTTGGGTGGCGGGTCACCCAGGCTGGGATTGAGGCGCATAGGAGACTCCTGTCTGTGCTTGATCCATATGGACGGCACCCTGACTCCTTAGTTCTGGGCTCCAGGCTGGACATCTGTCTGCATATTTTGATTCACTCCCAGTGTACAGAGTTGAAAACTGCCACATGTGTCCATCATGGTCCTAATGCGTGTAATGTGCATTTATTTATATTGCTTTCTCATGATAAAGCCAAGAGGAGAAACAGCACACCCATGTGGGAGTTAGGGCACTTGGATGCACATGGGGCTTGTAGTTTTGCATCTTCAGCTGACTCATACTGATGCTGTGCAGAATTTGTTCTTTTCAAAAACGTTTTGTGGTTCTTGAAAATATAAAAGCATTGAGAGTGCCACATTATTTCTTGTCAGCAATATAATTAATACCTGCCTCACAGTGTAAGGTGGTTCTGCAGAGTGCCCAAGCTAATGTCTTGATTACTTGGAATGATGCCAGTTGCATGGAGCGTGCCCAGTGCAGGACAGCTTTCATTTTCACAGAGCACAGTTCATTCTCTAGAGCAGCGGTTCTCAACCTGTGGGTCGAGACCCCTTGGGGGTCAAATGACCCTTTCACAGGGGTCGCCTAAGACCATCGGAAAACATATATATAATTACATATTGTTTTTGTGATTAATCACTATGCTTTAATTATGTTCAATTTGTAACAATGAAAATACATCCTGCATATCAGATATTTACATGACGATTCTCAACAGTAGCAAAATTACAGTTATGAAGTAGCAACGAAAATAATTTTATGGTTGGGGGTCACCACAACATGAGGAACTGGATTAAAGGGTCGCGGCATTAGGAAGGTTGAGAACCACTGCTCTAGAGCCTTTTCCAGAGTCACAAAGGCTTTTCATAGCCCTGTGCTCTTGGTTTTACCTTATTACAACTTCACACTCATGAATTTTATTCTTTCAACCCAGTCTTTATCAAAGACAAACTGAAGTTCAAGACAGACATAAATTTTCAAATGTGGATGAACTATCTTTTGAGGATAATGAGGAATTTGGATCATCTTTTGAACGTAAGTTTAAATGTAAGTACCAGTTTTTAACAGTTGAAAATGTAGAAAGCGAAGTCTTGGTGAAATATATCCATTGTTAAATCAAAGGCCTTAAAAATTACAACATTTGTATTTTGTGATAAAAACATGGATACAGATGTATTACCTTTTTTATATCACAGATTTTGATGGGTCTATTTGAGTGTTACTTTTTTTTAATTTTCAAGATAACCAATAATTTCAAAGTTGGAGCTAAGCTCACAAGTGAACCCTTAACTTAATTTACCAAGTTTGGGATTGCCTCAGATTAAAATACCTGATTCTTAATTTTTTTTTCTTTTTATGGAATATGAAGATGCTAAGTTATTTAAGTTATACAGATTCTGATGACTGCATCAGATGTAGAAACCTCATTCTTAGTGAATGAATGGAGGTGGAAGTATATTAGCTTCCTTATCTGAAAACTGGAGGCCTGGCTCTGGCTCTGCCTTAGATTGTTCTCTGGGAGCATACTGCTTAAGTATAAAATTAGGATATAGAAGTCAGTCAGCTCTAAGGTTCTCTCTAGCCTAGGAAATCTTTATATTTGTATATAATCTGTAGTTTTGCATTGTGAGCTTCATTGTCAAATCTGAAAGTACTCTACTTTGAACAGTTAAATGAAAGAGCTTAGTAAAATTGGTAAATTCTTTGCAACTAACTTTTTAACAATTTTGTTAAGGCTTTACTATCTAAATGGAGTTCATATAATTATCAGCAAGTCAGGTGAATTCTGTCACTTTCCTGTTGGGTTATAAATCTAGTTTTGGAAACAAATCTAATTCTTTTAAGTGTAATAACACTTTGAGAAGCAAATAGATTGTCAAGTGGTATGCTGAAAGTCTTAGGATTAATTCTGTAGGAAAAGATCTGGCTTGGTTGCTTTGGCTGAGACTTGAGCGCAGCCAAAGTTACCCCCATACTGCCCTGCCTTCTTTTGCTGTTGTTAAGGACTCCTGGGACACTCATTTGTACCTATTATAGATGCAGCAGACATGCCGATACAGTTTGAAGTGAATGGCCTCCATCCTGCTGGTGACATGCCTCTCTTGGGAACTGCCTTGGGTGCTCCTCCTGCCAGACCTATCTCCTCTCATTACCCAAGTAAGTTTTCCTTGGTTGTAACTACAGATAGTATGATAGCTACTAAATGCCAGCCTGTTCCTAGTGAGTTATTTCATTTATTGAGGGAGGACCTTTATAAGCATAAATTATTCAAAGTCTTAGAGTTGAGTATTGCCATTGTTAATACATTTCTGAAATAAATTTGAACATGTAAAGAGGAGAAAATTAAAGGAGTTGCTTCTCATTAATCTTCCCCAACAGTGGCTTTTTTAAAAAAAAATCTTTATTGTTGAAACTATTACAGAAGTCCCCTTCTTTCCCCCATTGACCTCTTCCAGCCTGCTCCTGGCACACGCCCGCCCCCCCACCCCCACCCCACACACACAGGCCCTCACCATCCCATTATTTGTGTTCACTCATTATGCATATATGCATACAAGTTCAATGATTGAGCTCTTCCTACCCACCTCCCCTCCCCTGACTTCCCTCTGAGGTTTCACAGTCTGTTCCATGCTTTTATGTCTCTGGGTCTATTTTTGTTCATCAGTTTATTTTGTTCATTAGATTCTACACATGAGGGAGATCATGTGATACTTATCTTTCTTTGACTGGCTTACTTCACTTAGCATAATGTTCTCCAGGTCCATCCATGCTGTTGCAAATGGTAAGAGTTCTTTCTTTTTTACTGCCACACAGTATTCCATTGTGTAAGTGTACTATAGTTTTTTTTATCTACTCATCTGCTGATGAGCACTTAAGGCTCATTCCAAATCTCAGCTACTGTAAATTGTGCTGCTATGAACATAGGGGTGCATTTATTCTTTCTAATGAGTGCATTGGGTTTCTTAGAATATATTTCTAGAAGTGGGATCACTGGGTCAAATGGGAGTTCCATTTTGAATTTTTTGAGGAAACTATACTGTTTTCCACAGTAGCTACACCAGTCTGCATTCCCACCAGCAGTGTACTTTTCTCCACATCCTCGCCAACAGCTGTCATTTGATTTCTTGATGATAGCCACTCTGACAGGTGTGAGCTGGTACCTTATTGTTGTTTTGATTTGCATTTCCCAGATGATTAGTTACTTTGAGAATTTTTTCATATGTCTCTTGGCTTTCTGTATGTCCTCTTTGGAGAAGTGTCTATTTATGTCCTTTGCCCATTTTTTAATTGGACTGTTTACCTTGTTTTTGTTAAATTGTATGAGTTCTCTATATATTTTGGAAACTGACTCCTTATTGGATGTATCATTGGCAAATATGTTCTCCCATGCAGTAGACTCTCTTGTTATTTTCTTTTTAAAAAAATACTTTTATTGATTTTTTACAGAGAGGAAGGGAGAGGGATAGAGAGTTAGAAACATCGATGAGAGAGAAACACCAATCAGCTGCCTCCTGCACACCCCCCACTGGGGATGTGCCTGTAACCAAGGTACATGCCCTTGACCAGAATCGAACCTAGGACCCTTCAGTCCACATGTCAACGCTCTATCCACTGAGCCAAACCATTCAGGGCTCTTGTTATTTTCTTGATGGTTTCTTTTGCTGTGCAGCTGCTTTTTATTTTGATGTAGCCCCATTTGTCTATTTCCTTCTTAGTTTCCTTTGCCCTAGGCATTGTATCCATAAACATGTTGCTGTGTAAGATGGCTGAGATTTTGGTGCCCGTGATTTCTTCTAGGATTTTTATGGTTTCCCAACTTAAATTTAAGTCTTTTATCCATTTTGAGTTTATTTTGTGTATGGTATAAGTTGGTCTTATTTCATGTTTTTGCATATATCTGTCTAATTATCCCAACACCATTTCTTGAAGAGACTGCCTCTGCTCCATTGTATGCTCTTGCCTCCTTTGTCAAATACTAGTTTCGTATAGTGGTGTGGGTCAATTTCTGGGTTCTTAGTTCTGTTCCATTGCTCTGTATGCGATACTTGTACCAGTACCAGGCTATTTTGATTACAGTGGCTTTCTAGTATAACTTGATATCTAGTATTGTTATTCCTCCAACTTCTCTCTTTCTCAAGCTTGCTGCAGCTTTTGAGGTCTTTATTGGTATAATTTTTAGAGTATTTTTCTAAGTCTGTGAAATATGCCATTGGTATTTTAATAGGTATGCATTGAACCTAAAGATTGCTTTGGGTAGTATGGACATTTTGATGGTATTTATTTCTGCCAATCTATGAACATGGTATATTCTTCCTCTAGTTTATATCTTCTTCTACCTCTTTTTTCAATGTGCTATGGTTTTCTGAGTATAGGTATTTTACCGCTTTGGTTAAGTTTATTCATAAGTCTCAATTTTTTGTTGTTGTTGCAGTGCTAATTGGGATTGTTCTTTTATTTCTCTTTCTGAGCGTTCAATATTGGTATATAAAAATGCCATAGTTTACTGGGTGTTAATTTTATATCCTGTTATGTTGCATCCCTGTCTTCCTATTCTTAGGGAAAATGGTTTTAGTTTTTAGCCATTGAGTATGATATTGGCTGTAGGTTTGTAATATATGGCTTTTTAATATGTTGAGATATGATCTATTTCTACTTTACTGAAAGTTTTTATCAAAAAAAGGGTGTTGGCCGAGGCCGGTTTGGCTCAGTGGATAGAGCGTCGGCTTGCGGACTGAGGGGTCCCAGGTTCGATTCCGGTCAAGGGCATGTACCTGGGTTGCGAGCACATCCCCGGTGGGGGATGTGCAGGGGGCAGCTGATCGATGTTTCTCTCTCATTGATGTTTCTGACTCTCTATCCCTCTCCCTTCCTCTCTGTAAAAAATCAATAAAAATATATTTAAAAAAAAAAAAAAAAAAGGGTGTTGGATTTTGTCATGCTTTTTCTGCATTGATTGAAATGATCATGTGATTTTTGAGTGTTGCAGTCTGTTAATGTGATATATCACATTTATTGATTTGTGGATATTGTACCAGCCTTGCATTCCTAGAATAAATGCCATTTGGTCATGATGTATGGTCTTTTTAATGTATTGCTGGATCTCATTTGCTAAAATTATGTTGAAGATTTTAGGGTCTGTATTCATCGGGGATAATTCTCTTTCTTTGTAGTGGCTTTATCTGGATTTGGGATTAGGGTAATGCTGTCCTCATAGAAAGTGTTCCTTTCCCTTGGATATTTGGAATAGTTGAGGAGATTAGGTATTAGTTTTTCTTTGAATGTTTGATAAAACTTCCCTATGAAGCCATCTGGACCAGGACTTCTGTTTGCTGGAAGTTATCTAATTACTGCTTCAATTCCATCAGTACTTACTGGCTTATTCAGGTTTTCTGATTTTTCCTGATTGAGTTTTGGAAGATTGTATTTTTCTTATTTGTCCATAGTCTGACAAAGCAGTTACCTTTTTGCTTAAGACAGTTCTTCAGAAACTATTCCATTTTGGGAAATCATAGTATAAAATTGAAATGGCGGTTAATACCCATATACATCTTCAATGTGATTGTAGTATGTTAATAATTCTTTGTTTCCTTCATGTCTTTAAAAAAAAATAAGGACAGAAGAACCTTTATATTTCAGTTTTCAGAAGAGCTGATGACATTGGAGGAAAACTCGTCATCAAACTTGTCTGGCCCACTTTCTCTTTCTTCTTACTGTCTCTAATTTACACACTTCCCTCCCCTGTGTGGAATCAGGGAGGAAAGCTCTAGGGGGAGATTAGAGCTTTGTCTCATACTCCAGCCAGATCTTTTTCTCCTTGAACTAAAGAGTTTAAGCCGCAAGCTTGAAAGGAGATTTCTTAAGTAAAACCACCTCTTGTTTTTCCAGTGTTTGGATGGGACTATCATGTTCAACGCCTCTTGTAAGTAGTTTCTTGGTTCAAGTCAGCATACTCAGGGAGATGAGGAATTGCCAAAGGAAACAAGACTTTGAAAGGATTGTTCTCACTGATTCCAGGGTACACCATCCTGTAAAGCACTCATTCAGCGAGACTTCATTGAGAACCTTCACTTCATATATGAAAACTCTATCACCCAATATCACCTCATTGATTTAATTGTGAAAAAAGAAAAACAAACACCTCCTGTGTGCTGGGTGCTGGGCATACTGCAGTGGGACAACCCAAGCCCTTTCTTCATGGAGCTTCTAGTGGGAAAGTCAGCAGTCAGCTAGCCATCACCAAGACCTCTGATGGGATAGATACTGAGTAGGGGCAGTGGCCACCCAAGAGTGGCTGTGATAGGTTGTTTCGCAGAGACCTGGGTGAGTAGGAAATAAAAATAATACAATAAAGGAAACCAACTGAGTTCATAGGTGTTCTATCTCAGAGATAGAATGAAAATTATAACAATGGCTTTTAAAATTATTCTTAAGTAATGTTTACATTGATCATTGAAAAATTCTCTTATAATCATCATTTCCCCTCTTCGTTTGGATACAAAGGGAAGTGAAAAAATCCAAAACTTGATATCTTTGAGATGTCCAGTGGAAATACTAATTAGGTAGCTACAAAGTACAGTCATGCACCTTTTAATAGCAGGTATATATTCTAAGAAATGTGTCCTTCGGGAATTCATTGTTGTGTGAACATCAGAGTGCACTTTTGTAAATCTAGGTGGTACAGCCTCCTGTACATCCAGGTAGCCTATTGCCCCTCCGGTGCAAGCACATACAGCATGTTACTGTACAAAACAAGATTAAATCAAGCACAGGAGAAAATGACGCCATCGAGAGATGTAATAAACATGAGGTATATGAAGTTGCTGCCCATATAACATGGGATGCTGTTTCACAGCACACTTTTCTTTATCATTAGAAAAAAAAAAAAAACCACTATAAAACAGTGATTAAAAGGGTAGTGTAGTAAATACATAAACCAGTGACATGGTCCTTTATTATATTTATTAAGTATTAGGTACTAGACGTAGTTGTATGTGCTGTACTTTTATATGACTGGCAGCACAGTGGGTTGGTTTACATTAGCATCTCCATAGACACGGGAGTAATGCATTGTATTACATTACCATGTGGTGATAGCCACACCACTTAGACAGTAGTGATTTTTCAGCTCCATTATAATCTTACCAGAGGCCTGGTGCATGATTTTGGGGGGTCCCTTGGCCTGGCTGGTGAACAGGGCCATCTTGTCCACTCCTGATCGGGGCCTACTGGCAGGGGTGGGGTCGCGGGAGCAACCATGGGAAGTTGTCTGGTCATGGGAGCTTGGCTGTGGGAGCACACTGACCACCAGGGAGCAGATTCTGCCTTGAGCATCTGCCCTCTGGTGGTCAGTGCACATCATAGCTACCGGCCAGTCTTAACCGTTGCTTGGACTTTTATATAGAGAGAAGATGGGACCACTGTCATATATGTGGTCTGTTGAACGAAATGTTGTTATGCAATGCACAGCAAAGATATAGTCCTTTTTTCTTCTTTATTGTTTAAAGTCAGCAACCAAACAGCATTTCTATTTTGAGATTGCTATTCCATGTGATAAAGTGATGGCATTTAGGTCTGCAAGCAAGAAGAAGATTGCATTTCTGCCTGTGAAAATGATCAACTGCCTCCTCTGGTATTTGAATTTCATGACCAGGAGTATGAGTCCGAAATGACTGTGTTGTTTCTGTCCTGTTAGCAAAAACCTTCAAAATCCTTTGGTGAACCTATGAATTTGTCTCTTAGCATTGCTGGGGGGAAAGTGTAGCCTACAAAAGTTTAGGCTCTTCCAGAGCCAGAGGAGAAAGGCAAGCATAGCCATCTGTGGGATTGACATTGAGTTAAACCTGTGACAGGTGAGGACTTTTGCTTTGAGCTACAGGGAATAGACAAATAAAGCCTGGAACAATAGATGTAGAACAAACAGATTCATGTGGTTGTGAGAAGGCAGGTACAAAATACTGTTTAAATGTGGTGGTGGAGAGGTGTCACTTTAGGAATACTGTTTTTCTTAGTGGCTGTATCTTGTATTCCTTAGCCAGAAGTGTGCTAAGGTTCCTTCTTATCCACAACCTCACCAGCACTTATTGTATGACTTATTAATGGTTGCTATTCTGGCTGGTTTGCAGTGGCACCTCATTGTCATTTTAATTTGCATCTCTCTAATAATTAGTGACATTGAGCCTATCTTCATGTCTCTTGCCATTTGTATGTTGTCTTTGGAGAAGTATCTATTTAGATTTTCTGTCCACATTTAATGGGGTTGTTTTTCTTTTGGTGGGTTATCGGAGTACTTCATGTGTTTTGGAAATTAACCCCTTACCATATGTATTATTGGCAAATATGTGCTCCAATACAGTGGATTCCCTTTTCATTTTGATGCTGATTTTTTTTTGCTTTGCAGAAGTTTTTTTAGTTCAATGTAGTCTCATTTGTTCCTGTTTCTCAAGAATGTTGAGGCTAGGGGACCCTACCCCCCTCCCTATGTGGGAGTCTGTTCTGTGGTACTCTTTCCCCCTCCCTACTTTGGAGTCTGTACTTGTTCTTTAACAAATCTCCGCCTTTGCTATACCGAAAAACAAAAAACAAAAACAAAAACAAAAACAAAAACAAAAACGAATGTTGTGGCTATTTTGGGGTCTTTTTCAGTGTTCTGTATCTCATTTGAATGTTCAGAACATTCAAATTTATATGCAAATATAAATTTTTTGCATATTTCTACATCTGTGAAATATGCACTTGGCATTTTAATAGTGATTGCATTGAATCTAAGGATTGCTTTGGATAGTAGGCACATTTTAATGATATTAATTCTACCAGTCCATGAACATGGTATATTCTTCTGTTCGTTTATCTCTTTTTTCAGGGTCCTGGGCGCTTGCTCAGTGGTGGGGTTGTGTGGGAGAGGTGGGAGGAAGTGAGTATTAGGTTAGGGAGAGATTGAAAGCAAAGCACAGAGCAAGGGAGGCACAAATATACCCAGGTAGCATGAGTCTGCTGCTGGAGGTGCAGTGTTCCCAGTGCAGAAGTAGTGTACTATTTCAGGTCAGTCCGGAAAGAAGGTGTGGACACCACCAGAGCAGAGACAGCAACAGAAATCCAGGTCTTCTTTTCAGGAAATGAAGGGTGCTGCTGATGGTGGTTGCTTGAAGGCAGAGAGACTGATGTCAGGGTGAGCACATTGATTAGGTTATTTCAGCTCAGCTGTCCAGGTAAAAGGTGAGAGGTAGTCTTATTGCAGTATCTGGGGGAGTTAGAGCCTGTAAGCCCTGGTGGATGAGTGAATGTAGTGTAGAAAGGCATGATAAAAAGGGACAGGAATGATAACTTCAGGTCTGAAGCTGATGCTGTGGGATTTCCAAGTGTTGATGGTAGGGAACTGGCCAGAAATGCGGATGAGACTCGGGGAGGGATCTGTGCTAGAGAAAAAGATGTGAGAATGATCAGGGCAGAGGTAATAGCTAAAACTCCAGGAAGGGATCGGCCCAGGGCAAGTGGGAAATGTTGGTAAGATAACTAGGGGGGTTCAGGGGCGGGGTGCTGGTTTTGTACTAATTTTGTACTGTTCTGGGCGGGAGAGGCTCGATTGCTTTTGTGGGAATTAGGGGAAGAGTTATACAACTGCTGTATAAATACAGACTAATGTTTAAGTTAGAATCCTAAATAGAGAGTTACAACTGAGGATAGAGGCAGAAATGCAAGGCTTGCGAAGGGCAGAGTACAGAAGAAGGGGTGAGGAAGATAAGGAAATGTGTTGTGGCAGGAGGACAGTTGAAGTTGTTCATGGCAAGGGTGACTTGTTTTCATCTAAGTAAAGTAAAAGGCAGATGCTGTGCCAGGTGTGGGGCTGGAGGCTGCGAGACCATGAAGATGGATCAGCAGGCCAACACAATCAACTGAGAGTCGAGCAGTCTCCCTGGGCCTCTGCTCTTTATTTTCTGTCTCTTTAGGTGCAGATGAGAAAGAAGTTAGAGAAGAGAGTGAAGAAGCAAGAATATGGAACCTGCTGAAAGAACAGAAGCTGAGAGAAGAAAGAAGGCAGAATGAACAGAAAGCTTTGGAAAGAGAACGGAGAAAACTAGAAAAACTGGATCGAGAAAAGGTATAATAAGCATAGCTCAGTTCTCCATGCTAGTAGGTAACTTTTAAAAAGCTTGCTGCAGGCATCCCAATCCTCTCCTGTGCTTAAGCCCACTGAAAAGGGCTGTACATGGGCATAATAGGAGTCTCATAGGAAAAGGGAGCTTTGCAAGTCTGTGAGCATGCATTCTCATGTTCCTGAAAACACACTCGGAAAGGAGATGGACTCTGCTTTGCTGTAGAACTTCCCTGTGTAAGGGGTTTCAAGGTCAGCTGGCTAGGACCAGAAGAAACTGGGGGAGGTGGCTGCCAATCTGGTGGCTTCCTCAGGCTGCCCTGCCCTCCTCCCTCCTCATTGTCTTTGACTTTCTATGTCCTGATTCTGGTCCCAGGCAGATGGATTACCCTGCTACTTCTCATGCCTGCTGGACCTTACGTAGATTAATCTTCTGTATCATGTTCCTTGAATTCCTGGCTCATTTGATCTGGAACACAGACACTTTAGGCACAGTAATTCCTATTCTTCATTACATGATATATTTGTGCCACTTTGATAGTAGCAACGAATGAAACAGTTTTCTGTCATGCACATGTCACATAAAGAAACAGAGTTATAGTACTATGTGTTTTTAAAATGTATATGTGTATCTCCTATTTTGCTGGTCATCTATTTACAGCAGATTATTGAAGAGTCTTTCAAGACGGAAATGGAGAAAGAATTAGAAGTGAGTGCTCAGGAAATGAAAGACAAATCTGTTTGTGGTGAATATGCTTTAAAGAAATACATGCATATCACCCAAAAGGACCAAGACCTGAAGAAGGTGGATAAGGTACTGATGCTATGGACCAGTGGTCTGTATGTGAGGATGTGAGGGCTTCTGTGGTTTGTTAGAAAACCTTGGGACAGGAGTTGGAGACAAAAGGTAACAGCAGAGGAAATCCAAAATTCAAATGGAGCCTCAAGTCGTATGTATATTACACTTCTGACAAAATGTTATCTCCTTTGCTTGGGCCAAAGAGTGAACAGATCTTGATTGGTAAGGTTTGTAAAATTGGAGCTATCTCATTATTTTCAGAACAAGAATGAAAGTGCTATCAATGAAAAACAAATGGATTGGTACTATCTGAGACATGAATTCTATATAATAAAATCCTAATATGCAAATGGTTGAACCGCAGAATGACCAGTCATTATGATGGGCACTGACCACCAGGGACAGATGCTCAATACAGAAGCTGCATCCTGGTGATCAGTGCGCTCCCATAAGGCTCATGGCTGGCGAGCGCAGCGGTGGTGGTGGGAGCCTCTCCCACCTCTGTAGCATCGCGAAGCGATCAGTGGGACATCCCCCGAGGGCTCCCAGAATGTGAGAGGGTTCTGGCCGGGCTGAGGGACCCCCTGAGTGCACGAATTTCATGCACTGGGCCTCTAATATATTACATAAGTCTAGAATACTATGGCTATTGAGAATGCGCACAGGACAGTTAGAGTGCTTGCTAAATTTCACATCTAAAAGTCAACGTTTTGGACTCAAATTATATTTAGGCAGTCCTCGGGTTACGTTGAACTCGATGTATGTTGTTTTGCGGTTACATCACTATCTCCCATTTACAGTGTTAATAAAAAAAAGTTCCGTCATTTCGACATATGTACATATGTGCTTTGTTTTTTATTATCTGCCACAAGTAAAGGTCAGGAATTGTTATCTTGCTTTAATTTTTTTTTTTTTTTTTACTCTTTCACTTCATTACTGCTGTGTATGTGCTCCATGTGAGTGATGTAGGTGATTCTATAGGTGGGTTCCGACTTAACGGGGAAAATCGCGTTATGTCGCGATATAACCCGAGGACCTACTGTATATTTCAAAAAGTTTTCAGCCCAACCAGCATGGCTCAGTGATTGAGTGTTGACCTATGAGTCAGAAGGTCACAGTTTGATTCCTGGTCTGGACACATAACCCAGGTTGCTGGCTCGATCCCCAGTGAGGGATGTACAGGAGGCAGCCAATCAATGATTCTCATTGTTGATGTTTCTATCTCTCCCTCTCCATTCCTCTCTGATATTTTATTTTATTTTATTTTATTTTTTATTTTAGTATTTTTTATTGTTTTATTGCTTAAAGTATTATAAAGAGTATTACATATGTCTCCTTTTTTTCCCGCCCTTGACAATCCCCTGGCCTCGCTTACCCCCAGTGTCTTATGTCCATTGGTTATGCTTATATGCATGCATACAAATCCTTCAGTTGATCTCTTGGCACCCCTCTCCAGCCACCCAGCCCTCCCCGGCTTTCCCGCTGTAGTTTGGCAGTTTGTTTGAGGCAGCTCTGCCTCTGTATCTATTTTTGATCATACGTTTATAATGGTCTTTATTATCCATAAATGAGTGAGATCATGTGGTATTTTTCCTTCATTGACCGGCTTATTTCACTTAGCATAATGCTCTCCAGTTCCATCCATTCTGTTGCAAATGGTAAGAGTTCCTTCTTTTTTACAGCAGCATAGTATTCCATCGTGTAGATGTACCACAGTTTTTTAACCCATTCATCTACTGATGGGCACTTAGGCTGTTTCCAGATCTTACCTATGGTGAATTGTGCTGCTATGAACATAGGAGTGCATATATCCTTTCTGATTGGTGTTTCTGGTTTCTTGGGATATATTCCTAGAAGTGGGATCACAGGGTCAAATGGGAGTTCCATTTGTAGTTTTTTGAGAAACTCCATACTGTCTTCCATAGTGGCTGCCCCAGTCTGCATTCTCACCAGCAGTGCACGAGTGTTCCTTTTTCTCCACATCCACTCCAGCACTTGTGTTTTGTGGATTTGTTGATGATAGCCATTCTGACAGGTGTGAGGTGGTACCTCATTGTTATTTTGATTGGCATCACTCGGATGATTTCAGTGACTTTGAGCATGTTTTCATATGTCTCTTGGCTTTCTGAATGTCCTCTTTTGAAAGGTGTCTATTTAGGTCCTTTGCCAATTTTTTGATTGGATTATCTCCCTTTTATTAAGTTGTATGAGTTCCCTAGTTGGAGATTAAAAACTTATCGGTGATAACATTGGCAAATATGTTCTCCCATGCAGTGGGTTTTCTTGTTGTTTTGTTGATAGTTTCTTTGCTGTGCAGAAGCTTTTTATTTTGATGTAGTCCCATTTGTTTATTTTCTGTTTAGTTTCCAATGCCATAGGAACTGTATCGGTGAAGAAATTGCTTTGGCATATGTCTGAGATTTTGTTGGCTTTGGATTCTTCTAATATTCTAATGGTTTCTGGTCGTATATTTAAGTCCTTTATCCATGTTGAGTTTATTTTTGTGTGTGGTGTAAGTTGGCGGTCTAGTTTCATTTTCTTGCATGTATCTGCCCAATTGTCCCAACACCATTTATTGAAGGGACTATCTGGACTCCATTGTATGTTCTTGCCTCCTTTGTCAAATATTAATTGAGAATATTGGTTCGGGCCCGTTTCTGGGCTGTCTGTCCTATTCCATTGATCTATATGTCTGTTCTTGTGCCAGTACCAGGCAGTTTTGAGAACAGTGGCTTTGTAATACAACTTGATACCTGGTATTGAGATCCCACCTACATTGTTCTTTCTCAGGATCGCTGCAGCTATTTGGGGTCTTTTTTTATTCCAGATGAATTTTTTGAGAGTTCGTTCTAGGTCTGTGAAATATGCCATTGGTATTTTAATGGAAAGTGCCTTGAATTTATACATTTCTTTGGGTATTATGGACATTTTAATGATGTTGATTCTACCAATCCAAGAACATGAATATTTTCTGAATAGAGGTCTTTTACCTCTTTAGTTAAGTTTATTTCTAGGTAGCTTAGTATTTTTTGGTGCGATGGTAAATGGGATTGCTTTTTAAGTCTCTCTTTCGGTAAGTTCACTATTGGTGCATAGAAATGCCATAGACTTCTTGGCAGTAATTTTGTATCCTGCTACATTGCCAGATTCATTTATTAAGTCTAATAGTTTTTTGATGGAGTATTTAGGTTTTTTTATGTATAATATCATATCATCTGCAAATAAAGACAGTTTTACTTCTTCTTTTCCAATTTGGATGCCTTTTATTTCTTCTTCTTCTTGTCTAATTGCAGTGGCTAATACTTCCAGTACACTGTCAAACAGGAGTGGTGAGAGTGGGCATCCCGGTCTTGTTCCTGTTCTTAGGGGAAATGGTTTTAGTTTTTGCCCATTGAGTATGCTGTTGGCTGTGGGTTTGTCATATATGGCTTCTATTATGTTGAGGTATGATCCTTCTATTCCTACCTTGCTGAGAGGTTTTATCAAAAATGGGTGTTGAATTTTGTCAAATGCTTTTTCTGTATCAGTTGATATGACTGTGTGTTTTTTTTCTTTCAATTTGTTTATGTGGTATATCATGTTTATTGATTTGCGGATATTGTACCATCCTTGCATCCCTGGGATAAATCCTACTTGTTCATGGTGTATGATCTCTCTTGTGTACTGCTGGATCTGATTTGCCAAGATTTTGTTGAGGATTTTGGCATCTATGTTCATGAGGGATATTGGCCTGTAATTCTCTTTCATTGTGTTGTCTTTACCTGGTTTTGGAATTAGGGTGATGCTGGCTTCATAAAATGAGCTTGGAAGTGTTCCTTCCTCTTTAATTTTTTGTAGTAGTCTGAGGAGGATAGGTTTTAGTTCTTCCTTGAATGTTTGGTAAAACTCCCCTGTGAAGCCGTGTGGTCCTGGGCTTTTGTTTGCTGGAAGCTTTTTGATGACTCTTCAATTGCTTCCATAGTTATTGGCCTGTTGAGATTTTTAGATTCTTCCTGATTGAGTTTTGGAATGTTGTATGTTTCTAGGAATATGTCCTTTTCCTCCAGGTTGTCTAGTTTGTTGGAGTGGAGTTGTCCATAGTATTTTTTAACAATCATTTGTATTTCTCTGGGGTCTGTTGTTATTTCGCCATTATCATTTCTGATTTTGTTTATTTGGGTCCTCTCTCTTTATTTCTTGGTGAGCCTGACTAGAGGTTCAACAATCTTGTTTATCCTTTCAAAGAACAAGCTCTTGGTTTCATTGATTTTCTGTATTGTTTTTTTTGTCTCTATGTCATGTATTTCTGCTCTAATCTTTATTATCTCCTTCCTTTTGCTCCTTCTGGGCTTTCCTTGTTGCTCTCTTTCTTATTCTTTGAGAGGTAGTTTTAGATGATTTACTACCATTTTTTCTTGTTTGTTGAGATAGACCTGTAGAGCTATAAAGTTCCCTCTCAGGACTGCTTTCATTGTGTGCCATAGGTTTTGGATTGTTGTGTTTTCATTGTCAGTAGTTTCCAGGATGTTTTTAATTTCTTCTTTGATCTCATTGGTAACCCAATCAATATTTAATAACATGCTATTCAGCTCCTAAGTGTTTTTATTTCTAAGTGTTTGAAAATGTTGAGTTGTTTTTATTCTAGTTTATTTCTAGTATTATGCCCTTGTGGTCTGAGGAAATGCTTGGTATGATTTCAATCTTCTTGAATTTGGGGAGACTTTGTTTGTGACCCAGTATGTGGTCTGTTTTTGAATATGTCCGATGAGCACTTGAGAAGAACGTATATTCCGTGGCTTTGGGGTGAAATGTTCTGAAGATGTCATTTAAGTCCATCTGATCTAGTGAGTCATTTAGGATTGCTGTTTCTTTACCATTTTATTTATTTATTTATTTATTTATTTATTTATTTATTTATTGTCTAGAGGATTTATCCAGTGATGTCAGTGGTGTATTAAAGTCCCCTACTATGATTGTATTGTTGTCAGTCTCTCCCTTGATATCTTCCAGGAGTTTTTTTTTTTTTATGTATTTGGGTGCTTCTGTATTGAGTGCATATATGTTTATCAGGGTTAAATCCTCTGTATATTCAATCCTTTAGTATTATGAAGTGGCCTCCCTTATCTCTTATTATGGCCTTCACTTTGAGGTCTATTTTGTCAGATATAAGTATTGCTACCCCAGCTATATTTTCATTTCCAGTTGCCTGAAAGATATTTTTCCATCCCTTCACTTTCAGTCTGTGTGAGTCCCTGATTCTGAGGTCAGTCTCTTGTGGACAGCAAATGTATGGGTCATGGTTTTTTTTGTTGTTGTTGTTTTGTTTTTGTTTTTGTTTTGTTTTTTTTTTATCCATTCAGCCACTCGATGTCTTTTGGTTGGAGCATTTAGTCCATTTACCTTTGAAGTTATTATTGAAAGGTACTTGTTTGTAGCCATTTCTATTTTTTCTGTGTGTTTTCTTTCTGAGCTTTTTATTTCTTCTTTTTACACTGATCCCTTTAGCATTTCTTGCATTGCTGGCTTGGTATTGATAAACTCCCTTAGCCTTATTTTGTCTGTGAAGCTTCTTATTTCCCCTTCAATTTTGAATGATAGTCTTGCTGGATAGTGTATTCTTGGATTCATTGCTTTGCTTTGCATCACTGTGTAAATTTCCGTCCATTCTTTTCTGGCCTGATGTGTTTAGTTGAGAAATCATATGATAATCTAATGGGAGATCCCTTGTATGTAATTTTCCGTCTCTCTCTTGCAGCCTTTAAGATTCTCTCTTTGTCCTGAACATTTGCCATGGTAATTATGATGTGTGTTGATGTGGGTCTTTTAAGGTCACCTTGTTTGGGACTCTCTGTGCTTGTGTGACTCTTTTTTCTTCCCCACCTCAGGGAAGTTTTCTGATATTAGTTCTTCAAATAGGTTTTCTAAGTCTTGTTCCTCTTTCTGTTGTTCTGGCACCCCTATTATTCGCATGTTGTTTCGTTTCATGTTGTTCCATAGCTCCCTTAGGCTCTCCTCCTGCCTTTTAATTTTTTTTCACCAATTGCAATTCAGTTTGGGAGTTTTGCTTCCCTGTCTTCTAATTCGCTAATTTGGTCCTCCGCTTCTTCTAGTCTACTGTTGAAACTTTCAATGGTGTTTTTTATTGCAGCTATATCACTCTTCATTTCTTCTTGGTTCTTACATAATTTATTGATTTTTTTTTTCTGTTTCTTCTTGCTTCTTGCATAAGTTGTTGAGTTTTTCCTTCATCCGGTTTATGCACTCTAAGACCCTTAATCTGAATTCTTTTTCTGTCATGCATGCCTCGGTTTCACTTAGCTGCTTTTCTGGCGAGTCCTCCTTCTCTTTCTTTCGGGGGTTTCTTTGTGTACCCATGTTTGATCTCACCGACATATCTAGATGTTGAGTCATTCAGCGACTGCTCCTTGGGTGGCAGTGGCTCCTCGGGCTGTGGTTGCTCCTCTGGCGGTTATTGTAGCAGCTGCTCCTCAGTTGGCAGCAGCTCCTCTGGTGGGTGCTGTTCACAGTTGTGGTGGCTCCTCTGGCTGGTGGGGGGAGGCTTCACACACAGAATCTCTTCCTGAGACAGAGGATGTGCTGATCACGAAGCTGCTGTTCCTTGGTTGGGGCTGGCTACGCACGCAGCTGCTACTCCTTGACCTGGGGCGGACTGCTCACGTGGCTGCTGAACCTTGATTGGGGGCTGGCTGCATGCTGCTGTTGTTCCTCTGTGGTGGGCTGCTTGTGGGGCTACTGCTCCTAGTATCGGCTGCTGCTCATCAGACAGGTGCAGGCTGTTGTGGCTCTGCTCCTCCGGTGCATGCTGTGTAGAGCTGCCACTCACCAGATGTGGCCGGTCTGCTCATGTGGTTGCTGTTTCTTGGACCGGGTTCGGCTGCCGCTGCTCCTCGAATGGGGCCAGGCCACTTGCAGAACTGCTGCTCCTTGGATGGGCACACAGCTGCTGTTCCTTGGATTGGGCAGGCTGCTTGTGCGGCTGCTGCTGCTTGGACAAGGGCAAGATGCTTGTTCAGCTGCTGCTCCTCGGACAGGTCAGACTGCTCATGTGGTTGCTGCTCTTCGGATGGGGAAGCGGGCTGCTCACACAGCTGCTGCTCCTTGGATAGGGGCAGGCCACATGAGGCTGCCTCTCTTTGGCTCGACGCAGGCTGCTCACGGGGCTAATGCTCCCTGGACAAGAGTGCACCGCTCACATGTCTTTTGCTCACGTGGTTGAAAAAATAATGTGTACAGAAGTAGGAAATAAAGGAACAAACAACAAAAAAAGGAGAACAAAGAAAGAAGAAAGAATAAAAGCAACAAACAAAAAAAAGGGGGGGGGGAACAAAAAAGAAAAACAAAAGCTAACAAAATAATAAATAAAATTGAAAAATTGAAATGTCATTCCTTTGGCTGGGTTAAGATCCCAGTTTTCTGGAATGTCTGTGATCTTCTGATATTTTCAAAATCATTTTTTTAAGAGTTTCAGAGAAATCAAAATCTACACTAATAAAAGAGAAAAATGGTAATTGGCGTACGGCACTACCCTTTTCATTGGGTAATCAGGGCTATATGCAAATTAACTGCCAACTGAGATGGCAGTTAACTGCCAACAAGATGGCGGCTAATTTGCATATGTAGGCACATGCAGGGAGGCGAAAGGGAAAGCAGGAAGAAGCTCCCTGCCACTGACAGTGATGGGAAACCCAGGGGGGAGCTAAGAGGTGGGGGGCAGTTCAAAGGCGGCCCTGGGGCCACCTTTGCCCTTCCCCCCAGCCATGATCTGAAAATCAGGCGCCTTTGCCACCCTGGCCAGTGATAGCAGGAAGTAGGGGTGGAGCCAGCGATGGGAGCTGGGCACGGTCGAAACTGGCAGTCCCGAGAGCTAGGGGTCCCTTGCCTGTGCCTAAAGCGGAGCCCATGATCGCGGGGCCGCTGCAGCTGCGGGTCCCTGCTACCCGAGCCGGATGCCTCAGCCAGAGGCGTCCTGCAGGGGCAGGGGCGGAGCCCGCGCGATGGCAGCGCCCCCCGCTGCCACTGCGGGTCCCCGCTGCCCGGGCCGGACGGCTAGGCCAGGGGCGTTAGGCCTGGGCAGGGGCGGAGCCTGCAACCACTGGGAGCTGGGGGTCCCCTGCCCAGGCCTAATGCTTCGGCCAGAGGTGTTAGGCCTGGGCAGGGGCAGAGCGGGGGATCACGGCGCTGCTGCCACTGCGGGTCCCCGCTGCCCAGGCTGGATGCCTCGGCCAGAGGCATCAGGCCTGGGTGGGGGGCGGAGCCGGGGATTGGGGGGATATGATGGTCCCCTTGCCCAGGCCTGAAGCCTGGGTCAGAGGCGTCACGCTTGGGCGGGGGGTGGAGCAAGCGATCAGAGTGAGATGGGGGTCCCCTGCCCAGCCATGATTCCTGGGTCAGAGGCCTCAGGCCTGGGCGGGCGTCAGAGCCAGTGATCGGGGGGAGATGGGGGTCCCTTGTCCAAGTCTGACATCTCTGGCGGAGGCTTCAGGCCTGGGCAAGGGGCTGATCAGACGATCGGAGGGTGATGGGAGTCTACATCTCTGGCCGAGGCATCAGGCCTGGGCAAGGGGCAGAGCCAGCAATCGGAGGGGTCTGGGGGTCCCCTGCCCAGGCCTGACGCCTGGGCCAGAGGCATCAGGCCTGGGCTGGGGGCAGAACCAGTGATGGGGGGAAATGTGGGTCCCCTGCCCAGGCCTGACGCCTCTGTCAGAGGCGTCAGGCCTGGGCAAGGGGCCGATCCTGCGATTGGAGGGTGATGGGGGTCAACGCCTGAGGGCTCCCAGTATGTGAGAGGGGGCAGGCTGGGCTGAGGGACACTACCCCCACACACACACCCGGTGCACGAATTTCGTGCACCGGGCCCCTAGTTGTTTAATAAAATTAATACATTAATACACCTCTAATTTCAAAATTATTCTTTCTCCTCTTTTCAGAGCTCAATAAAGAGTGTCAGAGAAGACTCACAAGTGGACAAGCTGCTCCCTAGTGATAAAGATTAAAGGTATGCTTTCCCCGACATTGTGTTCTTATGCAAATCATTCATCACATTGCTGACTTTGTTAGCCCAAGAGCATTGTTCATATGTTGAGGTCTGCCTCTAAGAAACTATTGAATTAATCAAAATTACTGACTGCCAAAAGAATCTTTTACATTTTGAAGTTATGATATGGCTACTGATTAGGAAAGGAATGAGAACATTAGAAAGGTCCCCTAATGAACTGACAAGAATTTAACAAATTTTTAAAATTTTGTCTTTCTCTAATTTAGTTTCACAGGGCTGTCTCATGAAGAACCAGATGACTTCTGGTAACCACCTGTGTTGCCCAGCTTTTTTCTCATGTAACACAATGTAATAAATACAGTTCTCAATAAAAAAATGTTTGTTTAATACAGGGTGGTTTCTTTTTCATCATTTAATTTGGTACTCTAGTGTATAAAATTAAAAATAATCAGAATTTCTCATACTTAGACCTTTCATTACACTAGAATGAGCTGTTACGTGTTTTTTTCCTCATTTTTGTGTTAGATATTTCTTTGAAAATCATGTTATTGGTCAAATTTCCGGACTGCATTTTGGTCGTTTCTTCTGTGTTCCTTGCTCTCCAGAGTTGGGCTATTGCCTGTCAAACCAGAGGCCATCTTCCCCAGCACCATCCTTCTGATTTGTCCCTCAAAATAAAGACAAAGGTTTTTCATTCTAGGTGCCAGAAACAGCATAGTACACTGGGCTTTATTTCTGACATCTTTGTCTTGAGAATGAACCCAAACCCTGAGAAGAAAAGGTAACAGTTACTGAGCACTTACTGACTGTGTGTCAGGTATTCTTTAAACTTGTACCTGTATTAACTCACTTAATGCTCATATCAGCCATATGAAGTGTGACTGCCTGCATTTTATAGATTAGGGAACGTGGGACACAGAGGTTAGAGACTTGACCAAGGTCTTGTGACCATCCAGTTGTGCAGCCAGGACCCAGGTGTCTAGACCAGCATCGCTGCCTCTAGCCTGGGCTGTGCTGGAGCTGCTTCTATGGAATACATCCCAGGACTGGGAATGGCTCAGCCCCTAGAAGCTCTTCCAGAATGGCCTTTAGAAAAAGCACTTCACCCAAATCCAGCCTAACACAGGAAGGATTTATCTGGTCAGTCCTTCCATGAAAATCCTGGAGTGGATCATCTTCCTTTACAAATACAAGCTAAGCTGAATTGTTTTTGCCATTAATACTTGTCTAGCCCTTGAGTTCTACAACAAAATGATAAGGCTTTTTAGTGTTATTCTTTAGGCTTTAAGAAATGTATCTTTGAAGTATTTTTAATCCTTGACAATATGTTTTTCATTTCTTAGTTTTTTTAATTTTAGAGACGGGGACAGAGAGAGACATCAGTTTGGTTGCCTCCCCTACGTGCCTGACCAGGGATCAAATCTGCAACCTGGGTATGTGCCCTGACAAGAAATCAAACCTGTGACCTTTTGGTGCACTCCAACCAAGTGAGCCACACCAGCCAGGGCTATTGAAGAATATTTTGGAAAGTAATTGAAAGAATTTAAGCACTATTTTTTTTTGTCACAATTAGCATAAGCAAAACATTTACTCATGTTGCCACCAAGAATTTGACATCTCTTGCAACAGCTCTTAGATAACATTATTTTTCTTCCAGCTTTATTGAGATAAAATTGACAGAAGATTGTGAGTTTAAGGTAAGGTATATAATGTGTTCATTTGGCACACTACTGCAGAATGTTTGCCACCATGGCATTCAGTGACACCTGCATCATGTCATATAATTATCAAATATTTGTGGTGAGAACATTTAAGACCTACTCTCATCAATATTCAATTATACAACATAGCATTATAACTATAGTTACTATAACACATAATAGATTTCCCAATCTTACTCATTCCCTAACAGGGAGTATATGCTTTTTGGCCAACATCTCTTTTTGCCCACTACTCAGCCTCTGGTAAACCCTTACTTTAGTCTCTGTTTATATGAGTTCTTTTTAAGATTCCACATATAGAGATTTAGCATTTGTCTCTGTAATTTATTCACTTAGCATACGAATCATCCATGTTGTTGCATATGCGAGGATTTCCATGTCTTCTCATGGCTGTGTTTCTAGGAATTTATCCAGGATGTTCAATTGTTGGCCTATAATTGTTCATAGTAGTCTCTTACACACACCCACACATATTTTTCTCCATTCATCCCTTATAGACACTAAGCACTTAGGTTGTTTCTATATCTTGGCTATTGTGATTAATGCTGCATTATATCTGCTAACATTGGAGTGCAGTCTTCAGTATTCTGTTCTCATTTTCTTTTGATAATACCCAGAGGTGGAATTGCTGATCATATGGTAGTTCTATTTTAAATATTTTGAGGGACCTCCATATTGTTTTTCATAGTGGTTGGACCAATTTACATTCTTACCAAGAGTGCACAAGGGTTCCCCTTTTCTCCATATTATCACCAACATTTGTCTTCTTTATGATAGCCAACCTAAATGTGTGAGGTTATAGCTCATTGTGGTTTTGATTTTGCATTTCCCTGATTAGTGATTTTGAACACATTTTCATGTACCTGTTAGCGATTTGTATGTTTTCATTGGAAAAACGTCTTCAATTCTGCCTATTTTTTGGATTAATTGTTTTTTGTTTGTTTTGGCTTAGGTGCATTTTATTGGTTTTCTGTCAGAATCCTTCTACAAAAGGGCAAAGTTAAAATCCAAGTCCCTAATAAGGCAGTGAGAACCCTCCCCTTTACCCAGAGCCCTCCACCCTTCTCATGTTCATGGAGGTGGAGAGGGGGCTAATTCCATCCCACTTAGTGGGCTCCGTTAACGTCATAGGTAACATACAAGTTTTACATTTGTCACAGACGTGTTAGAAACCCCAAAAGGGGAAAGACCTTCCCCCTAACTCACCCTGCCCCTCAACCCCACCCCTCACACGTTGGTCCTGGCTGCAGGAGCCTGTCGTTAAGAACTGGTGCCATCCAGCAGGAGTTCTAACCCCAAGAAGGCCGCGGCCAGGTTATAATCCAGGAACATCCGTCCTCCAGCAGCACTGCGGAGCCCAGCACCATCTCACTCCCGGAGGCCGGCTATGTTCAATCTGGGCCAGGGAGAAGCCGAGGATGGGCAGGGAGAAGCCGAGGATGGGGCCGTGTCCGGGAGCTGGTGCAGGTAAATGCAGTCAGACTTGAAGGGGCAGCGGTCATTCCCCCGCGCAAAGTACCAGCATCGGATCTGGCTGGTCCGAGCCTTGAAGTTCCTGATGATTTGCACCTTCTCTGCCCCCCTCACTCACCCAGAATTTGTGGGGGATGATGTAGCTGGAATAGACACGGCACTGGGGACAGGCCTTGATGACATTCAGCGGGAAGTGCTGGCGGCTCATCCGCCAGGTGCTCAGGCAGCCCAGGCAGTGGGCTTGTGTGCAGTTGGGCAGGATGCCGAAGATCCGCTTGCCCTCCGGCTTGTCCCACACCTTGTCCATGCAGATGCCACACACGACATCGCGGCTGTCTTGCTCCCTCGCAAGGTCCGTGCTCTGAAGTGGGGCCCAGAGCCCCTGGGCAGGGTCTGACTTAGGCCGAGACTTCTGGGAGTAGCCGTGATCTCCATCAGGTGATGTCAGCCACCAAGCTCCTCATTCCGGCTGGCCAGCCCCTCGAGGCCAGGCTCCGTGTCCCAGATGGCCTCAGCCTCGGCCTCAGCCCCTCCCTAACCCACAGCCACTGTGGGCAAGTAGGTGGGCTCGGAGCCCCTGCGGGTCAGCCCCAGCGGGAGTCCTGGCTGGGTGACAAGCGGCTAGGAATGGCGGCGGCCCCCACTGCACGTGGCCCAGGGGCTGCGGGTGCTGATAGCTGCACCAGTCTCCATGGAAGCAGAATCCTCGCTGAAGTACCTGCAGTCCTGGGACGCCTTCCTGTCTTGAGCAAAATGGCAGCTGGATCCCGAGTGATGGGCCCGTCAGGTAAAGGTCCTGAATGGCCACTGGGAGTGGGGTCTGTCCTCCTCACCATGGCTGCCGCCACCGCCACCGCCATCCAGCCCTGCAGGGTCCATGCCAGCTGTAGCTCCTAGTGCCTGGATTAATTGTTTTTAATGTGTTTTGCTGTTGAGTTGTATGAAAGGGACAGAATATATACTTTGGATATTAACCTCTTATCATATAATAGTAGATGAATTGTGAATACTTCCTCCCATCCTATCTAGTTTGCCTTTTTATTTTGTTGATGATTTTCTTTGCTGTGCAGAAGCTTACTTTGATGTAGTCCCACTTATCTGTTTTGGCTTTGTTAGCTTTGCTTTTGGTCTTAACCCCCCCCCCCCAAAAAAAAAAATAATAATTGCCAAATCTGTTAAGGAGCTTGCTTATGTTTTGTTCTAGGAATTTTACTGTTTCAGGTCTTACATTCAAGTCTGTATTCCATTTGGAGTTGATTTCTGTATAGGGTGTAAGATAGCGGTCCAATTTTTATTCTTTTGCATGTGCCTACCCAACTTTCCCGATAAAATTTGTTGAAGAGACTTCTTTCCTTATTGTACATTGTTGGCTGCTTTGTCATAACTTAATTGACCATATAAGCGTGGATTTATTTCTAGGATCTCCATTTTGTTTCATTGATCTATGTATATTTTTATGCCAATACCATACTATTGATTACTATATCTTTGTAACATATTTTGAAATCAGAAGTGTGATGCTTCCAATTATGTTCTTAACATCATTTTAGCTATTCAGATTTTTGTTGTTTTGTGATTTTATACAAATTTTAGGATTTTTTTTCTATTGCTATGAAAAAAAATGACTTTGTAATTTTGATAAGTGTTACATTGACTTTTTAGATCTCTTTGGGTAATATGAACATCTTACCAGCATTCTTCCAGTTGAGCATGGAATATTTTCCATGTATTTGTGTCTATAGTTTCTTTTATCAGTGTCTTACAGTTTTCAATGTATAGATGTTTTATCTTTGTTAAATATACTCCTAAGTATTTTCTTATTTTTACTAGAGGCCCAGTGCACGAAATTCTTGCACTGAGGGTCGGGGGTCCCACAGCCCAGCCTGCCCCTTCTTATAGTCCGGGAGCCCTAGTGGATGTCCTACTGACAGGGAGTGGGCCTAAGCCACAGTCTGGCAGCAGAGGCTCGGAGCAGGCCCTCTGTGTGTGTGTGTGTGTGTGTGTGTGTGTGTGTGTGTGTGTCCGTGTACACTGGGGGCCTGCCCCCAGCCACACTGCTGAGGATTGGAGCAGGCACCCCTCTGTGTTGATCTCTCAGGCTCCTGGCCGCGGCTGCGTGTTGTTTCCTCCCTTGAGCGTGGCCAGGGTAGGGGGGAAGCTTGGCTTCCTCCATCACCGGGGGCAACTCAAGCCTCCTGCTCCATGGCTGCTGGCATCTTTGTTGGGTTAATTTGCATACTCTCCTTGATTGTCTGGTAGGTGTAGCTTAGTGACACCAATTTGCATGTTTCTCTTTTATTGGTGTAGATACTGTTGTAAATGATAGTTTTCTTAATTTTTCTTTCTGAGTTTTCATTGTTAGTGCATTGAATTTTATATATTGGTTTTTCATTGTTTACAGATTTTTCTTATTGGTTCCAACAGTAGTAGGGTACTTAGGGATTTCTATATATGATACCATGTCATTTGCAAATAGAGACACTTTTACTTCTTTCTGATTTGGATAGGTGGGTTATTTATTTCCTAATTGTTTTGGCTGGGTCTTTCATCCTGTGTTGCATAAAAGTTACAAGAGTACACATCCTTCTGATTTTAGAGGAAAAGCTTCCGGCTTTTCACTGTTGAGTATGATGTTAGTTGTGGATTTGTCATATATAGCCATTGTTGTGTCTCAACAAACTGGTATTGGCACAAAAACAGGCATAGATCAGTGGAATAGAATAGAGAGCCCAGAATTCAATCCACGCCTTTATAGCCAATAAATATTTGACAAAGGGGGCAAGAGCATAGAAGGGAGTAAAGACAGTCTCTTCAGTAAATATTGGGAAAACTGGACAGATACATGCAAAAAAAAAAAATGAAACTAGACCACCATCTTAAGCCAATCACAAGAATAAACTCAAAATGGATTAAAGACAAATATAAGTTGTAAAATAATAAAAATCTTAAAAGATTACAAGTAGTAAAATTTCAGACATCTCTTGAAGCAATATATTTTCTTATTTGTCTCCAAGGAAAGAGAAACAAAGGAAAAAGAGACAAATGAGACTACCTAAGAGCAAAAAGCTTCTGTACAGCAAAAATGTGGCAGAAATCATGGGAGAACAATCAGTTAACACTCTGAGGGAGGAAAGTTTAACCTTTATTTCACAGATCTGCTAGTCCAAGGAATTCCAGATTCAAAGCCGGAACTGAACTAGTGGGGAGGCTCTGACCTATATATCTCCTCCTGTGATGGGCCCCAGAGTCCCCGCAGCTCTGACTGTCAGTCTTGGCTCCGCCCAAGTGGGCTGTGGCGGGGACCTGGGATTAGGCTCTGCTGCTCCACCCAAGTTCAATACTCATTCTGCAATCAGAGGCATCAGATACTGAAAGCATGTTCTAGTAGAGTCAATATTAAAAGGCAGAAGAAAAGTTATACAGATATAATGCACTTGGAAAAATGGCCAAAGTTATTAAAAGGCAAATATAAAACAAGAGGGTGCTTTTACCATAGAGTAATTTCATAAACTAATGCAGAAATTAAGAAACATTGTGGTTATTTTCAAGTAACTGTAGAGCAAATATCTTTCCTATGAAAGGTCTTTTACACAATAAAAATCAATTACACGAAAGACCTAAAAAATGTAAACAATGTTTATTTTGGGTAAATAATAACTACATAATTAACATGAAATAATTAAGTGAATTTCAAAATCAAACTTAAAAATTACAAGCAAAGCATGCAGTCTGTGTTAACTAATTTCTAGTAGTAAAAATACATTTTTCATTTTATAACTATTTCATTCCAAAAAAGTAAAAATTCTGATTGGGAATTTTTACAGTTGATGTGGCAACACTTTTTCACATTTATTTCCCTCATCTTTCCTACAAAATCTACATTTCAAGTTCCTTATATTTCAACATATTTAACACTTTCAGATCCAGGAACAGTTTTTCTTCCCATAAAAATCTTACATGTAATTTGAGAACTGGCTTTGATAAATCAGCTACTACTCAAAAAGAATTTACAGTTACCAATTTTGTGGGCTCTGCAAGGAAAGACTGTGTTGGGGGAAAAACAGGCCCGCCCATAAAAGTCCTTTATCACAGAAAATAAATGGGTGGTTTTAATTTTACTTCAAATCTTTATCTGATTTATTCAAGGGGCATTTATTTGGTAGTGATCCATGTAATCAAAGAGCTAAGTAATATTGAGGCAAACAACTTATCTGACAGTTCAGGAAAAGGTTATAAGGATGCTCAAAGAACTTAGAACTACAAGGTACTTAATGAAAACTACAATCACATGAAAGAGAATATAGAAACCATAAGAAATAACCAGTCAGAAATAAAGGATACAATATCTGAACCTGGCCAGTGGCTAAATTAGTTGGAATATTGTCTCATAAACTAAAAGTGGGTTCAATCTCCAGTCGGTACATTTGAAGGAAATCAATTATTTTTCTTTCACACTGACATTTCTCTCTCCTGAAAATACATTTAAAAATACCTCACTTTTAACTGCTCATTAAAAAAAAAGAATACTAGTATGATATTTGAAATGAGGAATACACTGAAAGGAATAAATGGTAGGTTAAATGAAGCATAGGTGTGATTCACCAATTTGGAAGATGGGGTATAAAAAAACACAATCAGATGAACAGAAAAAATGATAATTAGCCCTGGCTGGTTATCTCATTGGTTAGAGCATCAACCTGCACACCATGTTCCTGGTTGAGGACATGGGCCTCGGTTGAGGGTTTGTCCCTGCCCCTGTTTAGAATGCATGCAGGAGCAATCAGTTGATATGTCTGACATTGATCTCTCTCTTTTCCATGCTCTGAAAAGCAATGGGAAGAATACTATTAGGTGAGGATTAACACAGGGAGGGAGGGAGGGAGGGAGGGAGGGAGGGAGGAGAGAGAGAGAGAGAGAGAGAGAGAGAGAGAGAGAGAGAGAAGGAGGAAGAGGATAATTCAAGGGAACTTAGGGACAATATAGAATGTACCAACATCTGCATCACAGGGGAACCAGAAAGAGAAGGGATTGAGTAAGGGAATGAGAACCTATTTTCAGAAATAATGAACAAAAACTATACTAGCCTGGTGAAGAAAAACAGCACAGTCATGAAGCACAGTCCCAAACAAGAGGAACTAAAGAAGCCCACACCAAGACATATAGTAATTAAAACTGCAAAGGTTAAGGACAAATAGAATATCTTAAAAGCTCCAAGATAAAGATAGTTACCTAAAAGGAGGGTCCCGTAGGACTATCAGCTGAAACACCAGGTCAGATGGGATTGGCATGAAATAGTCAAAGAGATGAAGATAAAGGACCTACAAACAAGGCTACATTATCAAGAAATGCAATTATTTAAAACTAGTGGCCTGGTGCACGAAATTCGTGCAATGAGTAGGGGGTGTTCCTCATCCCAGGCTGCACCCTCTCCAATCTGGGACCGCTCGAAGGGATTGGGCCTAAAATGGCAGTCGGACATCCTTCTCACAATCCAGGACTGCTGACCCCTAACTGCTCACCTGCCTGCCTGCCTGATTGCCCCCAACTGCCCCCTCTGCCAGCCTAGTCACCCCCAACTACCCTCTGTGCCAGTGTGCTTGCCCCCAACTTCCTGCCCTGCCAGCCTGCTCACTCTCAAATTCCCCCTCTGCGGGCCTGCTTGTCCCCAACTTCCCTCCCCACTAGCATGCTTGCCCCCAACTGTGCCCCTGCTGGTCTGCTCACTCCAAACTGCATTCCCCCTCCCCCCGCACTGTCCTGATCACCTCCAACTGACCCCCACTGATGGCCTGCTTGCCACAACTGGTCCCCCTGCTGGTCTGTTACTCCCAATAGCCCTGCCCCCCACCAGCCTGATCACCCACAAATGCCCTCCCCTCTTGGCCTCTAACCACCTCTACCTCAGCCTTGCCACCATGGCTTTGTCCGGGAGAATGTCCAGAGGTCTCCTGGAAGGTCTCCCAGTCTAATTAGCATAGTACCCTTTTATTAGTATAGACTAGAGGCCCGGTGACAAAAATTTGTGACCTTGTGGGAGGAGGTCCCTCAGCCTGGCCTGTGCCCTCTTGTAGTCTGGAACCCCTTGGGGGATGTCCACCTGCTGGCTTAGGCCCAATCCCCAGAGGATCAGGCCTAAGCTGGCAGTCAGACATCCCGCTGGCAACCCAGGAGCCCTAAGCGGATGTCCATTTGCCAGTGGGGAGCAGGCCTAAACTGCAGTTGGACATCCTTAGCGCTGTTGAAGAGGTGGGAGAGGCTCCCACCACCACCGCTGTACTGGCAGCCATCAGCCTGGCTTGTGGCTGAACAGAGCTCCCCCTGTGGGAGTGCACTGACCACCAGGGGACAGCTCCTGCATTGAGCATCTGCCTCCTGGTGGTCAGTGTGTGTCATAGTGACCAGTCATTCCCAGTCATTCTGCTGTTAGGGTCAATTTGCATATTACCCCTTTATTATATAGGATAGAGGCCTGGTGCATGGGTAGGGGTTGTCTGGTTTGCTCTAAAGGGTGTCCTAGGTCAGGGTGGGGGTCCCTATGGGATGCCTGCCAGCCTGGGTCAGGGGCTGAGAGCCGTTTTTAGGCTAGCCACACCCCCTTCAGGGTGGGGGTCCCCACTGGGATGCCTGGGCAGCCTGGGTGAGGGGCTGATGGCTGTTTGCAGGCTAGTCAAGCCCCCCAGTGGGGACCTTCACCCCATGGGGGTTTGGCCAGCCTGGGTGAGGGACTGATGGCTGTTTCCAGGCTGGCCACGGCCATGGCTGGAAGCAGGTATCTGGGATTTATTTATCTTCTAGAATGGAAACTTTGTAGGCTTGAGCAGAGCTCAGGGCCGGCAGGGCAGGCTGGAAGCTTGGCTTCCTCCATTGCCGGGGCCAACCCAAGTCACCTGCTTGCCCCAGCTCCATGGCCGCTGCCATCTGAGTCGGGTTAATTTGCATATTTGCTCCTGATTGGCTGATGGGCGTGGCTTGTGGGTGTAGCAGAGGTACAGTCAATTTGCATGTTTCTCTTTTATTAGATTAGCTAGAGCCCTGGTGCATGGGTGGGGGCCTTCTGGTTTGCCCTGAAGGGTGCCCTGGATCAGGGTAGGGGTTTTCTTCGTGCACGGGGCAGCCTAGGTAAGTGGCCTGTGGTGGTTTGCAGGCCGGTCATGCCCTCATGGAGTGAGGATCCCTGCTGGGGGAGTGTGGCCAGCCTGGGTGAGGGGCTGAAGGCTTTTTTAAAGCTGGCCACATCCCCTTCAGGGTGGGCGTCCTCACTGGGGTGCCTGGCCAGCCTGGGTGAGGGCCTGATGGCTGTTTGCAGGATGGCCATGGCCCCAGTGACCCAAGCTCCTAGCCCCTTCTTGCAGGCTGGAAGCAGGTATCTGGGATTTATTTATCTTCTATAATTGAAACTTTGTAGCCTTGAGGGAGGCCAGGGACTGTCAGGGCAGGCCAGAAGTTTGGCTTCCTCCATCACCAGGGGTAACCTAAGCCTCCTGCTCATTCCAGCTCCATGGCTGCCACCATCTTGGTTGGGTTAATTTGCATACTTGCTCTTGATTGGCTGCTAGGCGTGGCTTGTGGGTGGAATGGAGTGATGGTTAATTTGCATGTTTCTCTTTTATTAGATAGGATTAAAGGAAAAAGAGCTTCCCAGGCAAGGAAAATCAAAAGGAGTTTGTTACCACTAAGTATTACAAGAAATGTTAAAGGGGCTGCATTAAGAAGGAGGGGAGAAAGGGAAGAGGAAGAGGTAAAGAAGAAAAACAAAGGAACATAGTTAAAAGACTAAAATGGCAATATATATGAAACATAGTATTTACTTTAAATGTAAATAGCTTAAAAGTTTCAAACATAAGACATAAGACAGCTGAATAGATAAGAACAGAAAAAGTATACATATGTTGTCTACAAAAGATACATACACTAAAAGCAAAAAAAAAAAAAAAATTAAGATATTTCACACAAATAGAAAAAATTGCTGGGTGGCAAAACTTATATCTGATAAAATATATTTTAAAGCAAAAGTTATAGTTAATACAACTAAAACACTATAAAATGATAACAATAACAATCCAACAAGAGGATATAATCCTTGTAAATATTTATGTACCAAACATAGGAGCACTAAAATATGTAAAGCAAATCTTGATGGACATAAGGCAGGAGGTTACCAGCAATACAGTCATAGTAGGGGATTTAAACACCTCATAGATATCAATGGATAGATATTCAAATCAGAAAATCAGTAAGGATATGGTGGCTTTAAATGACACACCAGATCAGATGGATTTAATTGATATCTTCAGAAAATTTCACCCAAAGCAGTACAATATACATTATTTTCAAGTGCACTTGAAATATTTTATAGGTCAGACACATGTTAGGACACAAAATAAGCCTCAATAAATTTAAGAAGATTGAAGCATATCAAGCATCTTCTCTGACCGTAATGCTATGAAACTTGACATTAATCACAACATGAAAACTAAAAAACACAAAAAGATAGATGCTATAGGCCTACCTCAAGAAACAAGAAAAAACACTAATAAACTCTTTAACCCGCAATACATAATTAGAAAGAGAACAGCAAGAAAACCCAGTGCCCTGACCGGTTTGGCTCAGTGGATAGAGTGTCGGCCTGCAGACTGAAGGGTTCCAGGTTTGAATCCTGTCAAGGGCATGTACTTTGGTTGCAGGCACATCCCCAGTTTGAGGTGTGCAGGAGGCAGCTGACTGATGTTTCTCTCTCAACAATGTTTCTAACTCTCTATCCCTCTCTCTTCCTCTCTGTAAAATATCAATAAAATATATTTGAAAAAGAAAAGCCCAGTGGAAGTAGAAGGAAGGAAATAATAAAGACCAGAATGGAACTAAATTATGTAGAGAATAAAAAAAAAACAGTACAAAAGATTAATGAATATAAGAGCTGGGTGGTTGGTGTTTTTTTTTTTTTTTACAAGATAAACAAAGTTGATGAAAATCCTTAGTCAAACTCATCAAGAATCAAAGAGAGAGGATCCAAATAAATAAAATCAGAAATGAAAGTGGTGGTATAATAACAGACACCACAGATATACAATGAATGGTAAACAAATACTACGAACAATTATATGCCAACAAAATGGACAAATCCCTAGAAACATACAGTCTTATAAAATTCAATCAAGAAGAGCCAGAAAAGCTGAGTAGGCCAATAACTATTGATGAAATAGAAGCAGTAATAATAATAAAAACACTTCCAGCAAACAAAAGTCCTAGGCCAGATGGATTTACAGAAGAATTTTCCCAAATGTGCAAAGAACAAACACATATCCTCCTCAAACTATTCAAAAAAATTCAAGAAGAAGGAACACTTCTAAGCTCTTTTTACAAAGCCAGCATTATATCAATTCCAAAACCAGAAACTACAAAAAAAGAGAATTATAGGACAATAACCCTAATGAACACGGATGCTAATATCCTCAGCAAGAGGAGAATCAAGATGGCAGGTTAGGTAAATGCCTGTACTTGCTGCCTCCCACAACCAAATCAAAATTACAGCTAAAATACAGAACAACCATCCTCCAGACCATGAGAAAACTGGCTGAGTGGAAATACTACAACTAGAGAGGTAAAGAAGAAAGTGCATTGAGACTGATAGGAGGTTCAGAGGCATGGAACGGGCTGGTCTGGCACCTAGGTGTGCCACTTTGTTAATCAGGAGGGAGATTGCCTCTGCAGAGGCCACCTGAAGGAGCAAGAGGTCCCAGCCCCATATCAGACACCCAGCTCAGGGTTCCAGAGCTGGGGAAAGAGGTCCCTACAGGAAGTAAGAAATATGGGCTGTAAAAACCAGTGTAGATTGGGGCTGAGTAACATACAGGTTGCTGGAGACCTAGCTGCTCCTCTTAAAAGGCTGACACCACAAACTGAATTTATAAGCTCTGAGCTCCTCTGCTGGATGAGGCTGTCGTGGTCCCAGACATATACGGAGAGAAATGGGACTGTTTAGCAGCAGGGCAGGAACTCAGAGGTGGCTTTCTTCCAGATGGAGGAGCTCTCAGTGGTCATTGTTCCCAAGCTGAGACCTCCCTGGTGCAGAGCTGACTGGCAGCCATTTCTCTTTGCTCCACCAAGGTGAATACCTAAGACCCCACCCCACCCAATTTATAACACCACCCAAGCTCTGTGCAGCAGCTTTTGCATATGAATGGCCTGTTCTTTCTCAGGCTAAAACCTGTCAAACAAGCTGCAGCTGGGTCAGGGAGTCCCAAACTTATAAATAAAAGGCATCAAAACTGGCATCAGAACCAGCCTGCCTTGCTTCACAGCTGGGCCTCCTCTGGACACTTCCAAACCTGATTCAAAGAGGAGGAATCTGCATATGTCTCTGTAGCTCCTGCTGGATGGCTCCAGGCAGAGGCTGTCTTTGCACCGCCCTGGAGACCCAAGAACCAGTGTACCCAGTAGTCACTGTGAGACCATACCAGATTACAACGTTTCACATCCATAAGAGATACACTCAAGGGGCAGACTCAGTGAGCACCAAAGTCCCACTAAAGCAAGTCCTGCTCCATAAGGGTGTCTCCTGCACACCAGCTCTCCCACTCTAGTCACAGCTGGTCCCTACAGCCAATTGGCCTGGAGGTCAATTCCTCTAAATAACACCAACAGCAATTAAGGCTTAACTGCAACAAAACTGTGCGCACAGCCTACAAAGGATGTCCATATCAGGTGATTGGGTAGGCTGAGCCACTGGGCCCTATAGGACACCTACTACACAAGGCCACTCTACTAACTCAAGGAGACTTAGCAGCAACCTAATACATAGAAACAAACACAGGAAAGCAGCCAAAATGTGGAGACAAGGAAACATGTCACACATGAAAGAAATGGAAGAAAACAAACTACTAGATATAGAGTTCAAAACCACAGTTATAAGATGACTCAAGAATCTTCTAGAAACCTCTGAGGAACTTTGCCAGAAGCTGGTCCATCCTGGCTGCTTGACACAGTCGCTACAGGATAGAAACATCTGCACAGCATATGTTTCAAGGGACCTGGCGTACATAGCATACTGTTCTTAATATGTTTGCTCCCCTTAGCGCTGTGTGTTTTAACCAAGGTCACCTCTCCAAGACAGGTTGTTTCCCCAGGTAGGGATTTTTCCCTGAAGTTAGGGAGGGGATGAAACTCCTTAACTAAGTGCCAGGCGGGTAGTTAATCACTTTAACTACAAACAATCATGCTTAAGCTACATAATCTTTACTCCCTGGAATGGAGATAAGAAACACCCTAACCTTTGTAATAGAAATTGACAGGATTAAAATCAACTGGTATAAATACGGATGTAACAAGACAATAAACAGCAGAACCTCTCTGGAGATCCAGACCAGAAGTTGGCTGGAGATCCTGGCTGGAGATCCTGGCTGGAGATCATGGCTAGGCTGCTGATCAACTGAACACCGTCGCTGTGTCCTTCCGTCTTCGCCGACTCCGTCTTCGCCGACTCCGTCTATGCCTTTGGGAACCCCTGGACCTGCTGGGGTTGGACCCCGGCATCTGGCGCCCGAACAGGAACCCTTAGGTAATTCCCCCTATACTTGGGACGGATAGGACTGCACCTTAGGGTGCTGCAGACCCCCCACCCCCCAGAGGATAAGTAGGGTAAGTGGGTAGTTAGTACAGAACTTAGATTGACAGGATGGGTCATACTGAGTCTAAAGAAAAAAGACTCTGTATTAATCTTTTAACGCATATGCTTGCTAGCAGAGGAGTTAAGGTTACTCCCAGTCAGACAGAAAGTTTTATAGAAGACGTATGTCAATGGCTTCCTGAGGATGGAACTGTTAATTTAGAAACTTGGACTAAAGCAGGAAAGCAATGAAAGAACTATTACAGCTACCATGGATCTGAGAAAGTCCTGCCAAATGTCTTTTCCCTCTGGAATTCAATCTGTGACACCTTGGCACCAGAGGCAAAAACGGTTGAACTTTCTCAAATTTTAAATAGTCCCTTGGCTCCACCCAGAGAGGACACATCATCATTGTCTTCAGCTCAATCTAAAAGCAATTTAGCTATGCCTACTGATCGGGAGGAGAATAAATATCATAAACATGACCATTGGTCCTTTCCAGTCAGTAGAGAGGAGAGAGGCCCTCCCATTCAAAACAGGCTCCCCAAATTAGAAAGGAAGCCTGTGGCTCCTAGGAGCTCCATGTCTAAATTTCAAAGGGCGATAAGAGAAGCTGAAGCTAATGGGGATCTTGAATTCTCACTCTGCTTCCCAGTTGCATATGAGAATGAGTCTGGTGGGGACGGAAACCCCACCTGGGAGCCTATACCTTACATAGTACTTAAAGAATTAAAATTGGCCTGCTCTGAATATGGACCTCTAGCTCCTTACACACAAACCTTGGTAGAAACCCTAGCCAGTAAATGCATGACTCCTTATGATTGGTCACAGGTTTGTAAAGCCTGTCTCTCAGGAGGCGATTACTTATTATGGAAAACTGAATATGATGATCTTTCTAAGAAAGCTGTAGCCACTAGCAAAAAGAAAAAGAATAACCCTAGACATGATATTAGGAGAAGGTGATTTTAACATGGCTCAGGAGCGAATGAATATGCCCACAGGGGCACTTACCAAAGTAACCAGTTGTGCAGGAAATGCCTGGAAATCCCTACCTTATACAGCAGGAAAAACAACCACCCTTACAGAGGTTAAACAGAAGGTCGAGGAACCATATCAGGATTTCCTTTCTCACCTCATACAGGCAGTCAAGAGAGTAATCAATAACAAAGAGGCAGCCGATATCCTAATCAAACAACTGGCTTTTGAAAATGCTAATAATACCTGTCAGGCTTTATTAAGGCCAATTCGCAGAACAGGAACTATAAATGATTTTATAAAACAGTGTGCTGATGTAAGTCCAGCATTTATACAGGGTGTAGCTATAGCTGCAGCTCTCAAAGGGGAGACATACCCTCAATATGTACAGGGTATAGGACAAGCCAGCAATACTACAGGTAATAAAAGAAATATGAACTGCTACTCTTGTGGCTTATCTGGGCACTTTAGCAGAGAATGCCCAAATAAAAATAATAATACTCAGGCCAGATGGCAAGCTCCTCGACAGCCTGGAAATACATTAGGGAATAATATTAATCCTCCAAAAACCGTTTGTCCCCGATGTCAGAAAGGATTCCATTGGGCAAAGGAATGTAGATCAAAATACCATAAAAATGGTTGGCCAGCCAAAACCGGTTTGGCTCAGTGGATAGAGCGTCGGCCTGCGGACTGAAAGGTCCCAAGTTCGATTCCGGTCAAGGGCATATACCTGGGTTGCGAGCACATCCCCAGTGGGAGATGTGCAGGAGGCAGCTGATCGATGTTTCTCTCTCATCGATGTTTCTAACTCTCTATCTCTCTCCCTTCCTCTCTGTAAAAAAATCAATAAAATATATTTAAAAAAAAAAAAATGGTCGGCCTTTAAACTCTACAAATAGCTCCCAAGGAGGTTATATCCCATCACCTCAATTGGGAAACTTGAGAAGGGGCCAGCCCCAGGCCCCTGCAATAAAAGGGGCATCAACCTTCAACCCCTCTGCAAATTTCGATCAGTCAGTGACCTCTTCAGGGCAACCCCAGGCAGTGCAGGATTGGACCTGCACTCAACCACCCATGCAATACTAACCCCAGACTCACCAGTAGCAGCCATTCCTACAGGAGTGTCTGGGCCGCTGCCTGAGGGAACTGTAGGTTTATTATTAGGACGGAACTCCACCTCGTTACAGGGGATCTTAGTCATCCCAGGAGTTGTTGATGCAGACTACACAGGAGAAATACAGATTTTACTTTCCCCACCCACCACAGCTATACAGATTCAGCCCAACCAGAGAATTGCCCAATTACTCCTGTTACCAATACATAAAATAGGGACAGCTGTTACCCAGAAAGCTAGAGGGGCCAGAGGCTTTGGATCTAGTGATGCAGCATTTTGGATACAAGAAATCCATGCTACTAGATCTACAAAAATTTTACAAATTCAGGGAAAACCAATTGAAGGTCTATTGGATACAGGAGCAGATGTTTCCTGTATAGCAGGGAAGGATTGGCCCTCTTCATGGCCCACGCACACCACCTCCACTTCCCTAGTAGGCCTAGGCAAGGCATCTAATGTAAAAAAGAGTTCTCAGATTTTAACTTGGGCTGATGAAGATCAACATTCAGGAACATTCTGTCCCTATGTAATTACGACTATCCCGTTTACATTATGGGGAAGAGATATCTTATCTCAAATGGGAGTTCTATTATATAGCCCCAGCGGTGTTTGATTTACTCCTGTTACAAAATATTACAAGAAAACGAGTTTAAATATTCCTCTCCTCATCATGTTCTACAACATACTCTATTTGTAATTAATATACTAAATGTAGATTCTGAGGGAAATTCCCCGATGTACAGGCATTGGAACCCTGATTTAACTAAACCTAAAGCCCTAGTCAAATGGAGAGACTTGCTTACAGGAACCTGGAAGGGACCTGATGTACTTTTAACCTGGGGGAGAGGATATGCTTATATATTTCCACAGGACGCAGACTCACCTGTGTGGATTCCAGACCGTCTAGTCCAACCTTATGTCTCACCGCCCTCCATCTCTGCCTCACCATAGCACACCTGACCAGTGCCCGTCTGCAGCAGATGTGCAGCCCTGAGCTGGAACAATCTGTCTGTTGGGAGGATCACATGTGCCTCCTTTTTGTCTTTCCACATGTCCCAGCTTTGCCCCACATCTCCTTTCCTTTTTTCCTTCTTTTAAAATCTAACTACTTGTTTGATGGTTCTTTGGCCTTTCTCCTTCTTTCCTGAACACAGCCTTTTCTAGAATCGCCCTACCCTACTGTTCCAGGAAGGGCACCTCTCTTTTACGCCGTGACTAGGGGTGTTTGGTATATGTCCCATACATGGAGTTGCCTTGTGCCAAGAGCCTGACATCCTGGGCTGAGAAAGCCCTGTTCCTGGACTCTCCTTTGTCCTGTATTGGCCTCTCTTACCCTTGTGCCAAGAGGGACCCTCTTCTTATAATCCAATTGCCCATAGCTATTGCCTGAGCTCTCTGTTCATGCTGAGGTTGAAGCCTCATGGTGGCTGGTACCGTGGATCTGTCTCTCACCCAATAGCGTGAGCTGGGCCCTCCCTGGAGAAGAAACCCGGGTTCCCCAAGATATGTGATCAATGTCGGGGCCCCGCCAGCAGGCAAGGGGATCCCAAGGCAGTTGCTGGGCATGGAGGCCAGAGGGACATAGGCTACCAAGGAGACAGAACTGAACCTCACATCACCTTACTTGGCCCAGAGATGGCTGGTAGTCAAAGACGGGTAAGACCCCAAGGGGTGGGGCAACCTAAGACAGGCACAGTTCGGAGGGCCAGTAGGAGAGAACTTGGGGTTCAACAGAGGTGGGGCACAGATCCTCACCCCCCCAATGGTTCAGGGGCTTGAACACTCGCCCCTTCTGAGGAAGGTCTCCTGTCGCCATGGCTGCTTCCTGCTTCCCACACCCAGCTCAGATCGGGACCCAGGTAAAGACAGAGACTGGCTGACAGCAGCTGCCCTCTCACTGCAACAGGACTTGTTTCCCATTTCTACCTTGGACCATGGGGAAAGGGTCAGCTGAAGGAAAGGGCTGTGTCAGGATGCTGCCTTCTTCCCTGTCTTCTCCCTCTTTTTTCTAAACACTTCCATGCCTTGTAGTTCTTTTGCTTTCTCTTCTTTTTCTCTCTATTGCCCTCCATCTTCCATATCAGCTGACCCAGAGGGCACAGCTTACTCCTCCTCGGACACCGACACCACCATCAACCACGGCCCTGATGGACGCTTTGATGCAGCCCTTCAACTCGCTGATGCTTCGGGAAGCCCGTCGCCAGTGACGCCGCCCGCTAGCCAGACCAACAAAGACAATCAAAACAACAACTTGAAGACAGCTGTAATCCCTTGACTGAAGAGGCCGGCAACCTTCTACAGGAATGGGGCTCCTTGTGCACTCCATCCACTATGTTTATAGTTATGCTCACTGTCATTGCTTGCCAGTCTTCTTCCGAGTTTTAAATGGCCCAATCTGAGAGGTGGCCAGTGATTTGCATGTGCTATCATTTGAAAAACAAGAAAGGGGGAATTTGCCGGAAGCCGGTCCATCCTTGCTGCTTGACACAGTCGCTACAGGATAGAAACATCTGCACAGCATATGTTTCAAGGGACCTGGCGTATATAGCATACTGTTCTTAATATGTTTGCTCCCCTTAGCGCTGTGTGTTTTAACCAAGGTCACCTCTCCAAGACAGGTTGTTTCCCCAGGTAGGGATTTTTCCCTGAAGTTAGGGAGGGGATGAAACTCCTTAACTAAGTGCCGGGCGGGTAGTTAATCACTTTAACTACAAACAATCATGCTTAAGCTACATAATCTTTACTCCCTGGAATGGAGATAAGAAACACCCTAACCTTTGTAATAGAAATTGACAGGATTAAAATCAACTGGTATAAACACGGATGTAACAAGACAATAAACAGCAGAACCTCTCTGGAGATCCAGACCAGAAGTTGGCTGTAGATCCTGGCTGGAGATCCTGGGTAGGCTGCTGATCAACTGAACACTGTCTCTGTGTCCTTCCTTCTTCGCCGACTTCGTCTACGCCTTTGAGAACCCCTGGACCTGCTGGGGTTGGATCCCAGCAGAACTTAGTGATACTTACAGGGATCTTAGGGAGAATGCCAAGAAAATTGAAAAGGACCATACACTGAAATAAAAAATAATATACAGGGATTCAACAGTAGACTAGTGAATCCGAAGAATCAAATCAATGATTTGAAACATGAGGAAACAAAAAACACCCAACCAGAAGAGAAAAAAAAAATTATTTATTTATATTTTAATTAAATCTTTATTGTTCAGATTATTACATTTGTTCCTCTTTTTTCCCCCATAACTCCCCTCCTCCCAGTTCCCGCCCCACCCTCCTCCCTCACTCCCCACCCACTGTCCTCATTCATAGGTGCACGATTTCTGTCCAGTCTCTTCCCGCATCTCCCACACCCCTTTCCCTCCCAAGAATGGTCAGTCCATTCCCTTTCTATGTCCCTGATTCTATTATAATCACCAGTTCATTCTGTTCATCAGAATATTTATTCACTTGATTCTTAGATTCACTTGTTGATAGATGCATATTTGTTGTTCATAATTTGTATCTTTACCTTTTTCTTCCTCTTCCTCTTCTTAAAGGATACCTTTCAGCATTTCATATAATCCTGGTTTGGTGGTGATGAACTCCTTTAGCTTTTCCTTATCTGTGAAGCTCTTTATCTGACCTTCAGTTCTGAATGATAGCTTTGCTGGATAAAGTAATCTTGGTTGTAGGTTCTTGGTATTCATCACTTTGAGTATTTCTTGCCACTCCCTTCTGGCCTGCAAAGTTTCTGTTGAGAAATGAGCTGACAGTCGTATGGGTATTCCCTTGTAGGTAACTGAGTTTCTTTCTCTTGCTGCTTTTAAGATTCTCTCTTTGTCTTTTGCTCTTGGCATTTTAATTATGATGTGTCTTGGTCCTCTTTGGATTCCTTTTGTTTGGGGTTCTCCACGCTTCTTGGACCTGTAAGTCCATTTCTTTCACCAGGTGGGCGTAGTTTTCTGTCATTATTTCTTCAAATAGGTTTTCAATATCTTGGTCTCTCTCATCTTCTGGCACCCCTATAATTCTGATGTTGGTACGCTTGAAGCTGTCCCAGAGGCTCCTTACACTATCCTCGCATTTTTGGATTCTTTTTTCATTCCGCCCCTCCGGTTGGGTGTATTTTGCTTCCTCGCATTTCAAATCATTGACTTGATTCTTGCGCTCCTCTGGTCTGCTGTCGGGAGTCTGTATAATATTCGTTATTTCAGTCCATGTATGCTTAATTTCTAGTTGGTTCCCCATCATAACAACGAGGGTCTCATTAGTTTTCTTGTAGATCTCATTAAGTTTATCGGCGGCTTCTAAACAGTTCTTGAGAGACCTTAAAAGTGTGGTTCTGAACTCTATAGCTTCCATTGACAATTTTGTCCTGTTTCTTTGTCTCCGCATTTTGTTATGCTTTCTTGGTGCACCCCCTAGTGGTCTTTGTGCGCAGTCTTGTAGTTAAGCCTTGATTGTTGTAGCTAATACCAGGGAGGGTTTGACCTCCAGGCCAAGTGGCTGTAGAAAAAAGAATTAAAAAATATGAAGATAGAGTAAGGAGCCTCTGGGACAACTTTAAGTGCACCAATATCCAAATTATGGGGGTGCCAGAAGATGAAAGGGAGAGCAAGATATTGAAAACTTATTTGAAGAAATAATGGCAGAAAACTTCCCCTACCTGGTGAAAGAAGCAGACTTTCAAGTCCAGGAAGCTCAGAGAACCCAAAAGAAGAGGAATCCAAAGAAGACCACATCAAGATACATGATAATTAAAATGCCAAGGCTATAGATAAAGAGATAATCTTAAAAGCAGCAAGTTAATTACCTACAAGGGGTGCCCATATGACTCAGCTTATTTCTCAACAGAAACTATGCAGGCCAGAGGGAGAAGCAAGAAATATTTAAAGTGATGAATAGCAAGAACCTATGACCAAGTTTACCCAGCAAAGTTATCATTTCGAATTGAAGGTCAGATAAAGGGCTTCAGTCAAGAATAAGCTAAAAGAGTTTATCACCACCAAACTAGTATTATATGAAATGCTGAAGGGTATTCTTTAAGAAGAGGAAGAAGCCAAAACCGGTTTGGCTCAGTGGATAGCGTCGGCCTGCGGACTGGAGGGTCCCAGGTTCGATTCCGGTCAAGGGCATTGCCTGGGTTGTGGGCAGGAGGCAGCTGATCGATGTTTCTCTCTCATCGATGTTTCTAACTCTCTATCTCTCTCCCTTCCTCTCTGTAAAAAATCAATAAAATGTATTTAAAAAAAAAAGAAGAGGAAGAAGAAGGAAAGGGTAAAGATAAAAAATATGAGCATCAAAGTGACAACAAAGATATATCTATCAACAATTGAATCTAAAAATCAAATGAATAAAAAATCTACTGAACAAATTAAACTGGTGAATGGCATAGAATTAGAGGCATGGAAATGGGACAGACTGACAATTCTTATAGGCAAGGGGATTTGGAGGGATGGTGGGAAGAGATTAGACAAAGATCTTATATGCATTACCTATGGACACAGACAATAGGATGGCGAGGGCCTGGAGTAGGGTGGGAACTGGGTGGAGGTAAACTATGGGGGGAAAAAAGATGGGCATCTGTAATAATCTCAACAATAAGTATTAATAAATGAAATAAATAAAAAATAAATCCTCAGCAAAATATTAGCATATCAGATCCAACAATATTTTGAAAAGGCTAGAGACCCAAGCACAAAATTTGTGCAAGGGGCTTGGCCCTTGCAGCTGCCTTGGCTTGCCTAGGCCTCACAGTCCTGGCTTCGTCCAGAAGGCCATCTAGAAGGATGCGAGGAAGGTTGTTCAGCTGTCCAGTCCAATTAGCACATTATGCTTTTATTATTAGAGATCATATACCATGATAAAGTGGGATTTATTCCAAGGTTATAAGGCTGGCACAATATTTGCAAATCAATAAGTGTGATACATCACATAAATAAATTGAAAAATAAATACCACATGATCATATCAATAGATGCAGAAAAAGGATTTGATAAAATCAAGCACTCTTTTTTGATAAAAACTCTCAAAAGAGTGGAAATAGAGAGATCATATCTCAACATAATATAGGCCATATATAACAAAACTACACACAACATAATACTGAATGGACAAAAACTAAAAGTGTTTCCCTTAACAAGAGGAATAAGAAAAGGATGTCCACTTTCACCACGCTTACTCAACACTGCATGAATCCATGCATGGTTGCGGTCCCTCTGCCTGTCCAATGATTGGGGCTGATCAGGGCTCTCTCACCCACTTCTGATTGGGGCCAGTAGCTGGAGAGAGACCAAGGGAGGGCTCCAGGGCCTGTCTGGCCTAATCTCACCCAGTCCTAATTGGCGGGACTCAAGCTGCAAATTAACCTAGTGGTCCAAGCATCTGCCCCCTGGTGGTCAGCACATGTCATAGTGACTAGTCAGCCAACTGCACAGTCCGACACTTAGCATATTAGGCTTTATATATATACTAGAGGCCCTGAGCACAAAAATTTGTGCACTTGGGGGGGGGTCCCTCAGCCCGGCCTGTGCCCTCTCGCAATCTGGGACCCCTCGGGAGATAACAACCTGCTGGCTTAGGCCTGCTCCCAGGTGGCAGAGGGCAGGCCCAAACCCTAGGTGCAGCCCCTGGTCAGGCTCAGAGCAGGGCTGATTAGGGAGTTGGGTTGCTGTCCCCTGTCATGCACAGAGCAGGGCGAATCAGGAGGTTGCAATGCCACCCTCAGTCACGCTCAGGGTAGGTATGATTGGGGGGTTGGGGCACCGCCCCCTGTCACACTCAAGGCAGGGTCAATGGGGAGGTTGCGGCGCCACCCCCTGTCATGCACAGAGCAGGGCCAGTCAGGGGGTTGGGGAGCTCCCCCCTGTCACGCACAGAGCAGGCCCATCAGGGGGTTGGGGCTCCGTAACCTGTCACGCACAGAGCAGGGTCGATCAGGGGTTTGGAGAGCTCTCTTCTGTCACACACAGAGTAGGGCTGATAGGGGAGTTGGGGCGCCACACTCTGTTACACTCAGGGCAGGACCGATCAGGAGGTTGGGGCGCCACACCCTGTCACACACAGAGCAGGGCCGATCAGAGGGTTGGGGTGCCGCACCCTGTCACACACAGAGCTGCAGGGCGATCAGGGGTTTGGGGAGCTCCCCCAATCAGGCACAGAGCAGGGTTGATCAGGAGGTTGGGGCGCCTTCCCCTGTCACAAACAGAGCAGGGCGGATAGGGAGGTTGTGGTCCCGCCTCCTGTCACACACAGAGCCACACAGCAATCAGGGGGTTTGGGCGCTGCCCCCTGTCACGCTGATCCCGGTGCCAGGAGGCCTCGCGGCTCCGCTGATCCTGGTGCTGGGAGGCATATTACCCTTTTACTATATAGGATAGAGGCCTGGTACATGGGTGGGGGCCAGCTGGTTTGTCCTGAAGGGTGTCCTGGATCAGGGTGAGGGTCCTGCTTGGGTGCCTGGTCAGCCTGGATGAGCAGATGATGGCTGTTTTCAGCTGGTCACACCCCGTTCAGGGTGGGGGTCCCCAATGGGGTGCCTGGCCAGTCTGGGTGAGGGGCTGAGGGCCATTTTCAGACTGGCAGGTGACTGAAGCTCCAAACCTCTCCTTTTTTTCTTTTTTTTTTTTTAATTCTGGGATTTATTTACCTGCTATGGCTGTCACTGGAGCTGAGAGCCGGCTTTAGCTCGGAGGCTTGGCTCCAGCTCTGAGACCTTGGCTGCTGAAAGCATTTATCTGGGTTTGTTTGGGTTCTATAATTGTAACACTTTTGCGGTCCTGCTCGCTCCAGCTCTGACACCTGAAATCAGGTTTCTGGGGATTTTTTAGCTTCTATAATTGCAACATTGTTTCTTAGAGTGCAAGCTCAGAGGCTGGCAGCAGCAGGCGGGGAACGTTGGCTTCCTCCTTCACTGAAGCAAGCCTCCTGTTTGCTTCAGCTGTCAGGCTGCCGGCTGCCATATTGGTTGGCAGTTAATTTGCATATCTTGCTGATTAGCCAATGGGAAGGGTAGCGAAGTTACTGTTAATTACCATGTTTCTCTATTATTAGATAAGACTGGAATCCCAGTGCACAAAATTCATGCAAGGGAGGGGGGGTCCCCTCAGCCCAGCCTGCACCCTCTCCAATCTGGGATCCCTTTCACAATCTTGGACCTCTGGCTCCTAATCGCTCATATGCCTGCCTGCCTGGTTGCCCCTAAATGCCTCCTACTGCCGGCCTGGCCACCCCCAACTGCCCCCATGCTGGCCTGGTTGCCCCCAACTGTGCCCCCTGCCAGCCTGGTCACCACTGATGCCTCCTCCCCCACTGGCCTTGTCGCCCAACGCAGCCTGCTGTTTATTTATTTGGTCATCCCTCACTAACCCCCCTGCCGACCTGGTCACACCATGCGACTGCTTGTTCAGTTGTTTGGTTGTCCCTCACTATCCCCCCTGCTGGCCTGGTCTTGTGAGGGTGTGAGGGTTAATTTGCATATTACATCTTTATTATATAGGAATAGATAGTAACTCAAGGTGCGGAATGCCCCGCATGCACTTTCTCCTGCCCCTGGTCTTGGAGACCGCATGTCTTTCCAAGGCTCTGCTCACCATCATCAGCTGCCACATGAAGTAAATTGAATTGTGTGTGTGTAAACCCTTTGCAGGCTCCATGAATGTGTCTTAACTTAGCTGCAGTTCCAATTACTCCAACATAAGGAGAGACACCCTCATTATCAGGTAACACCATCATGGTAAGACTCCTCCTCAGCCTACTTCAGTGGTTTTAAATAGGCCATGAGTTTCCCTAGATGGTTTGCCTCAGTGAATAGAACCACATCCTGTGGACTGAAGGGTCCTGGGTTTGATTCCAGTCAAGAGCACATTCCTGGGTTGCAGGCTTAATCCCCAGGAGGTGGTGTGTGGGAGGCAGATCGATTCTCTCTCATCATTGATGTTCTCTCTCTCTCTCTCTCTCTCTCTCTCTCTCTCTCTCTCTCTCTCTCTCTCTCTCTCTGCCTTCCTCTCTGAAATAAAAAAAAATATATTAACAAAAATAATAAATAGGCCATTAATCAAATGTTGCTGCTCTCCATCCAGTCCCCTCAAACCCTCTTTTGTCTTTGACCCTCCCCACACACACACTCTGCTAGGGTCTGTAAAATGGGGTCAGGATTTCTACTTCAACCAAGGGCAAAGCTTCCACATGGCCCTCCTTCCCCGCCTGTCTCTGCCCCCAGTCCTGTGGGGTTTCTCTCCTTCCCCTCCATCTAACTTGGTGGGCCCTGCTCTGACCCCTCCTCATGTGACCTCCTGTCTACAGCCTCCCACTTTCTCCTCTGGGAGTGGAGCTCTCCAAAGGCTGTGTGGGAATTGAGGGGGGTTGTGTAGAGTGGGGTGGGGCAGGCAAAGCAGTGTGGGGTGTGCAGTGGTGGAGAGCTGTGTGGGGCAAGCCCAAGCTTTGGAGAAGAGCTGGGGTGACAAGTTACCGGGAGGAGGAGGGAGAGATGTGGTGCTTGTCCCATGAGAGAGGCATTGAGCTCCTCAGCTGCCCCCACCCATGAGCTTTTCTAGACCCCTGCACAACTATCACCCTCCACCCCTTGATGCCTCCACTTCAAGTTTTGGACTCAGTTTCTCTGACAGCCCCACCCCTCTCTCTGTTGCATTCCAGGGGCCCGAAGCTGCACCTTGGCTTTGGGCAGGTATGCCTGGCCTGCCCCCTGTAATGGTGCTACCCACTCTCCTGGAGTAGTTAGTGAAACTTAACAAATAAAAATAAGCATCTCTGAATATTATAAATCGTGCACTGAGAATGCCACAGGCTGCAGAGGGCTCTTGAATCAAGTGTAGCAGCCTCCCCTCCCACTCCATCCCTCCTGGCTCCCACTGCCATCCTCATCCATCCAGCGGCCAAACCCTGGGAGCTTCCTGACAGCTCTCTCCTCACACCTCACTTTCCAGTCCAACCCACCAGCGCCTGCAGCAAGCTAAGTTACTGGTCCGAGCGTCTGCCCATTGGTGGTCAGTGCATGTCATAGAGACTGGTTAAGCTGTCAAACTCCCAGCCAAACTCTAGTCGAGGAAACAATTTGTATATTAGGCTTATATTATATAGGACTAGAGGCCTAGTGCACAAAAATTCATGTATTTGGGTGGGAGGGTTACCTCAGCCCGGCAAATCCTGACCTTTACTTGTGGTAAATAAATAATAAAAAACATAAAGCACATATGTACATACATCGAAATGACGAAACATTTTTTTATAAATAAATGGGAGATGAAGACTAACCACAAAACGGTAAGTCGAGACCTACATAACCCAAGGATTGACTGTATTTAGGTCCGTTCCCCATTTTTTGATTGGATTGTTTATCTTCCTTTTGTTAAGTTGTATGACTTCCTGTAAACTTTGGAGATTAAACCCTTATCTGAAATAACATTGGCAACTATATTCTCCCATGCAGTGGGCATTTTTATTGTTTTGTTGATGGTTTCATTTGATGTGCAGAAGGTTTTTATATTGATGTAGTCCCATTTGTTTATTCCCTTATTAGTTTCCATTGCCCTAGGATCTGTATTGGTGAAGACACTGCTTTTATTATGTTGAGCTATGATTCCTCTATTCCCACTTTGCTGATGGTTTTTATCAAAAATCACGGCATATGTCTGAGATCTTGCTGCCTGTAGATTCCTCTAAGATTTTTATGGTTTCCCATCTTACATTTCAGTCCTTTATCCATTTTCAGTTTATTTTTGGGTACGGTGTACGTTGGTGGTCTAGTTTCATTTTTTTACATGTATCAGTTCAATTTTCCCAACACCATTTATTGAAGAGACTGTATTGATTCCATTGTATGCTCTTGCATCTTTTGTCAAATATTAATTGAGCATACTGGCTTGGGTAGAATTCTGGGTTCTCTATTCTATTCCATTGTTCTATATGTCTGTTCTTGTGCCAGTACTGGGCAGCTCTGAGAACAGTGGCTTTGTAATGTAGCTTGATATCTGGTATTGAGATCCCACCCACTTTGCTCTTCTTTCTCAGGATTGCTGTGGCTATTTGGAGTTTTCTTAATTCTATATGAATTGTTGTTTTCTCTAGGTTGCAAAATATGCTGTTGGTATTTTAATGGGGATTGCATTGAATCTATAGATTGCTTTGAGTAGTATGGACATTTTAATGGTGTTGATTCTACCAATCCATGAACAAAGTGTGTTCTTCTATCTATTTATGTCTTTATCTATTTTTTCAATGTTCTATAGTTTTCTGAGTACAGGTCAATTTCCTCCTTAGTTATCAGCCTGTTGAGATTTTTTGATTCTTCTTGGTTGAGTTTTGGAAGGTCTTATTTTTCTAGAAATGTGTCCATTTCCTCTAGGTTGTCTAGTTTTTCATAGTATTTTTTTTAACAATCCTTTGTATTTCTGTGGGGTCTGTTGTTATTTTGCCTCTTTCATTTCTGATTTTGTTTATCTAGGTCCTATCTCTTTGTTCCTTGGTGAGCCGCCTAGATTTTCATCAATTTTGTTTATTCTTTCAAAGAACCAGCTCTTGGTTTCATTGGCCATATATATTTGGTCTCTAAGTCATTTATTTTTGTTTTGGTCTCTATTATCTCTTTCCTTCTGTTCACTCTGGGCTTTCCTTGCTACTCTCTAATTCTTTATGTTGTAGAGTTGGATAATTTATTAACATTTTTCCTTGTTTATTTTGAGGTAGGCCTGTAGAGCTATAAACTTCCCTCTCAGAACTGCTTTCACTGTGTCCCATAGATTTTGGATTGTTGTGTTTTCACAACAATGGATTGTCATTTGTTTTGAGGATGTTTTTAACTTCTCTTTGATCTCTTTGGCAACCCAATCATTATTTAATAGCATGCTATTCAGCTTCCAAGTGTTTGAATTTTTTTGATTGTTTTTATTGTAGTTGATTTCATTTTTAAAAAAATTCTTTATTACTTAAGGTATTACAAATGTGTCTTCGTCCCCCCCATTAAACCCCTTTTCTCCTCCCCCTCCCCCCACTCATGCTCTCATCCCCCTGTTGTCCGTGTCCATTGGTCTGGCTTATATGCATGCATACAAGTCTTGCCCCCTCCCTTGCCTACTTTCCCTCTGGGGATTAATAGCCTGATCGCTGTTTCTCAGTCTTTGGATCTGTCCCTGTTCATCAGTCTCTGTTGTTCTCTATATTCCACAAATGAGTGAAATCATGAGGTATTTATCTTTCTCTGACTGGCTTATTTCACTTAGCACACGCTCTCCAGTTCCATCCATTCTGTTACAAAAGGCAAGAGTTCCTTCTTTTTTGCCGCAGCATAGTATTCCATTCTGTAAATCGACCACAGTTTTTTGATCCACTCATCTGTTGATGGGCACTTACACTGTTTCCAAATCTTAGCTATAGTAAAATGTGCTGCTATGAAGATAGGAGTGCATATATCCTTTCTGATTGGTGTTTCTGGCTTCTTGGGATATATTCCTAGAAGTGGGATCACGGGGTCAAATGGGAGTTCCATTTTTAGTTTTTTGTGGAAGCTCCATACTGCTCTCCACAGTGGCTCACCAGTCTGCATTCCCACCAGCAGTGCACGAGAGTTCCTTTTTCTCCACATCCTCTCCAGCACTTGTTGTTTGTTGATTTGTTGATGATAGCCATTCTGACAGGTGTGAGATGGTACCACATTGTCGTTTTGATTTGCATCTCTCATATAATTAGCGACTTTGAGCATGTTTTCAAATGTCTTTGGCCTTTTGTATGTCCTCTTTCGAAAAGTGTCTCTTTAGGTCTGTTGTCCATTTTTTGATTGGATTGTTTATCTTCCTATTGTTAAGTTTCATGAGTTCTCTGTAAATGTTGGAGATTAAACACTTATCCGTGATATCATTACCAAATATCTTCTCCCATGCAGTGGGTCTTCTTGTTGTTTCTTTTATTTCTCTGCTTTTCTTTTTTTATTTTTTTAAGTTGTTTTATCGCTTAAAGTATTACAAAGAGTATTACATATGTCTCCTTTTTTCCTGCCCTTAACAATCCCCTGGCCTCCTGTACCCCCCACTGTCTTATGTCCATTGGTTATACTTATATTCAAGTCCTTCGGTTGATCTCTTACTCCAACCCCTTCTGCCCCACAACCCTCCCCGGTCTTCCCACTGTAGTTTGACAATCTGTTCGAGGCTGCTCTGCCTCCATATCTATTTTTGTTCATAAGTTTATAATGGTCTTAATTATCCATAAATGAGTGAGATCATGTGGTATTTTTCCTTCATTGACCGGCTTATTTCACTTAGCATAATATTCTCCAGTTCCATCCATGCTGTTGCAAATGGTAAGAGTTCCTTCTTTTTTACACCAGCATAGTATTCCATCGTGTAGATGTACCACAGTTTTCTAATCCATTTTTCTACTTATGGGCACTTAGGCTGTTTCCAGATCTTAGCTATGGTGAATTGCACTGCTAAGAACATATGGGTGCATATATCCTTTCTGATTGTTGTTTCTGTTTTCTTGGGATATATGCCTAGAAGTGGCATCATGGGGTCAAATGGGAGTTCCACTTTTAGTTTTTTGAGGAAACTCCATACTGTCTTCCATAGTGGCTGCACCAGTCTGCATTCTCACCAGTAGTGCACGAGAGTTCCTTCTTCTCCACATCCTCTACAGCACTTGTCATTTTTTGATTTGTTGATGATAGCCATTCTGACAGGTGTGAGATGGTACATCATTACTGTTTTGATTTGCATTTTTCTAATGATTAGTGACTTAAATAACTTCACAGCTACCTCTTTATCCGAGAATAAAGGCCAATATGTATATAATGGTCTATAAAATATTTGACCCACTTACTTTTAAAATCTCATCTTCTATAAGTATTCCTGTGCTTTTTGTCCACACTAATTCAGTGTTATTCTTGGAACACCCAGTTATCTTCCTCTCACAGGGACCATGCTTTGTATGTTCTTACTAGAGGCCTAGTTCATGGATTGATACACCACTGGGGTCCCTCAGCCTGTCTCTCAGGTATCAGTGGACTTCCATGCTTCTACTGCTTGGTCTTATCTGCCAGCTCATCAGGCCCTAGCCTGCTGTCTGCATCAATCCTGCAAAACATGAAGTAGTGTGTGAAGCAGCAGGTGGCTGGGGAGGAGCCCAAGCCCAGGCTGGGTGCCATGCTATTTCTGCTCATCCCAGCCCCACTTCACCGGCCACCGCCAATTGGGCGCACATGGGGAGTGTCAGCAGGAGAGGCTTGCACTGCTGCAGATGTGCTCATCAGCTGTGAGCTTGGCATCTGGTTGAGCAGTGCTACCCATCTGGAGTGCACTGACGACCAAGGGGAAGCTCCTGTGTTTAGCATCTGCCCCTGGTGGTCAGTGCATGTCATAGTGACCAGATGACCAATCATTCAGTCGTTTGGTCACTTAGGCTTCTACACTAAGAATAGACAAATATGTAAATTGACCATACCTTCATGATGTCCCACAATCAAGCAGGTGTTAGTCTGTAAACCCAACAAAGATGGTGGGCATGTGAGCAGCACTCACATGTGTAGGCACCAATTGGCCAGGGGGTGGGGCAGGACACTTGCGTCATCACCATGGCATTCTGCACCATCTCAGCTGCTCCGGGCCTCTGGGCAGTGTGGGAAGGTAGAAAGGTGGCTCTGGGATGGAGCAAAGATGGAAAGGTGGTTCCAGGCTGAAGCGAAGGCAGAAAGGTGGTTCGGCTGGAGCGAAGATGGTGCCGGCATCCAGGGGAAGGAAGTCCCATTCTTGTACGAATGTTCATGCATTGGGCTTCTAGTTTATATGCATACTAGAGACCCAGTGCACAGAAGTCTGTGCTCTTTGGGGGGTCCCTCAGCCCTGCCTGTGCCCTTTCACAGTCTGGGAATCCTTGGGGGATGACTACCTGCTGGCTTAGGCCCACTGCCTGGGGGATTGGGCCTAAACTGGCAGTCAGACATCCCTCTGGCAGCCTGGGCGCCCTCAGGGGATGTCCACTTGCCAGCAGGGAGCAGGCCTAAGCTGCAATCAGACATCCTTAGTGCCACTGAGGAGGCAAGAGAGGCTCCCTCCACCACCGCTGTACTGGTAGCCATCAGACTGGCTCGTGGCTGAGCAGAGCTCCTCCTGTGGGAGCGCACTGACCACCCGGGGGCAGCTCCTGCATTGAGCATCTGCCTCCTGGTGGTCAGTGTGTGTCATAGTGACCAGTCATTTCCAGTCATTCTGCAGCTAGGGTCAATTTGCATATTACCCTTTTATTATATAGGAGTGCCTGGCCAGCCTGTGTGAGGGGCTGATGGCTGTTTTCAAACTGGCCACAGCCTATTCAGTGTGGGGGTCCCCACTGGGGTGCCTGGCCAGCCTGAGTAAGGGGCTGAGGTCCATTTTCAAGTTGGTCACACCTCCTTCAGGGTGGGGGGCTCCTGCTGGGTTGCCTGGCCAGTCTGGGTGAGGGGCTGATGGCTGTTTGCAGGCAGGCCAAGACCCACAGCGGGGGCCCTCACCCCATGAGGGTGTGGCCATCCTGGGTGAGGGGCTTATGGCTGTTTGCAGGATGGCCACTACCCCCAGCTACCCAAACTACCAGTGGAGGCTGGCTGGAAGCAGGTGTCTGGGATTTATTTGTCTTCTATAATTGAAGCTTTGTTGCCATGAGCGGAGGCCGCAGCCAGCTCAGGGCCTGTGGGAAGCTTGACTTCCTCCATCACCCGGGCAACCAAGCCTCCTGCTTGCTACAGCTCCATGGCTTCCAGCGACCATCTTGGTTGGGTTAATTTGCATATAGTTGCTCTGATTGGCTGGTGGGCATAGCTTAGGGCATAGCGAAGGTACAGTTAATTAGCATCTTTGTCTTTTATTAGTGTAGATAGATTTTTTTAAGTCAATATTGAGGCAATAGCAATGGTCTCCTAATTAGTGTCTCACTCTTACAATTCTGTTACAGATCTCTTGATTCACCTATGCCAGTGTTATGGTAGATAGTTCTGAGAGTGCACATGAAGTTGTACAGGAAGAATACAATTTTACACATATTCAAGGAGCTTCTTACTTTTTCACAGTGTTCTTATAAAAAGATAGCTCATAAGGTGAAAGTTTACAATTGCAAGAACAAGTTTCAACCAATAGGGACAAAGGCCTGTGAAAAAAGCTTTAGCTATCCTTTCTAAGGGCCAATTCTAAAATGCATTATTTCACTGTGCAAGAACCTGAGTAATTTGAACCCGCATTGACTTTGACAATGACTATGATAATGTACTCTTTTTAAAATTTATTTTCATTGTTTACACTATGTCCTCATTTCCTCCCCTTCACCCCCTTTACACAGCCCCACCTCCCTTTCCTTTGGCTTTCACCATACTGTTTGTTGTATGTGTCTATGGGTATGCATGTATGTTCTTTGTCTAATCCCTTCTTCTTTCATGTGGTATCTTCTCCCCAAAATCCTTCCTCTTTGACAGCTGTCAGTTGTTCTATGTTTTTATGCCTCTGTGTTGTGAGAGTGAACCAGTGATCTTTTCTGTCAAAGAAAGGAGCTTACTGCCATATTAGATCCCACTATTTTGACCTGACCTTCAGGCTATCAGAGTGCCACCATCTTAGCTCCGCCTTACCCCTCCTCTTCCTCTGAATTAGCCAATCATGAAATAATGTGAACCTGAGCTCTGAGCCCTGACCAATCAGGTCAGAGTTCAGAGTGAGGCACAGGGCAGACCCACATCAAGAAACAAAAGCCAAATAGACTTCACATTCATTGTTTTCTGCCCCTGATTTCCAGCTGGCAAAATCACCCTTTGGCACAGGAGGGTGCAATGAAGTTTTGAGTGTCTGTCTCATTCCAGTGACATTGTTGAGAGCATTTCTAACAGTGTCCATTTTATTAATCAGTTCATTTTGATCATTAGATTAACACATACAACTGAGATTATATGGCATTGACTCGGCATAATAACCTCCTCTGATATTGGCTTTTCCCCTTCCCTGTCTTATTTTCTAAGCTCTCTCACTTCTGTTTCCTTAAATTATGTCACAAATAAACTTTCCAGTTTTTTTTCTTTAATTAGTTCCATGTAAACTAATGGCACTCAAATTCTTATTTTCATATTTTATCTAGAGAACGAGAGGCCTGGTGCATGAATTCATGCATATGTGAGGTCCAGCTGGCTCAGGGGGAGGGGCTGGGACAGCAGGGGCAGAGGGACCAAGAGAGTTAGAAGTGGGTGCTGATCGGGCCCCAATCAGGCTGGTTGGCTGTTGCAGTGTACATCATAGGGACTAGTCATAGTGGTTGTTCCGTCATTCCAGTCACTTGGCTATATATGTGTAGATAATCCATGGCAACAGAAGCTAAAATACATATTTATAGATATTCACATTGAAGTCAAGGATATATTTCTAAAATAGGTATCTCCAGTCATTCCCTAACCAAATAATTTTTTAATTCTCTCTCACCTAGCCTAAAATCTACCATATTAAGGACGTCTATAAGACTCGAATAAGAGGCTTGTGTAGCCTGCACCCATCCAAGGAAGAGCGGCCTCGTGATCAGCACACCCTAAGTCTGAGAAACAGCAGCTGTGTGTGAAGCCTCCCCCCACCAGCCAGAGGAGCCACCACAACTGTGAACAGCACCCACCAGAGGAGCTGCTGCCAACTGAGGAGCAGCTGCTACCACAACTGCCAGAGGAGCAACCTCAGTCTGAGGAGCCACTGCCACCCAAGGAGCAGCCACTGAATGACTCAACATCTAGATATGTTGGTGAGATCAAACATGGGTAGACAAAGAAACCCCCAAAGGAAAGAGAAGGAGGACTCGCCAGAAAAGCAGCTAAGTGAAAAAGGCATTCAGCATGACAGAAAAAGAATTCAGATTAAGGGTCCTAGAATGCATAAACCAGATGGAGGAAAAACTCAACAACTTATGCAAGAAGCAAGAGGAAATGGATGAAAGAATAAACAAATTATGTAAGAACCAAGAAGAAATGAAGACTGATATAGCTGCAATAAAAAAGACCATTGAAAGTTTCAACAGTAGACTAGGAGAAGCGGAAGACCGAACTAGCGAATTAGAAGACAGGGAAGCAAAACACACCCAAATTGAACTGAAATTGGAGAAAAAAATTAAGACAGGAGGAGAGACTAAGGGAGCTATGGGATAACATGAAACAATACAACATATGAACAATAGGGGTGCCAGAACAACAGAAAGAGGCACAAGGGTTAGAAAACCTATTTGAAGAAATAATATAAAACTTCGCTGAGGTGGGGAAGAAAAAAATCACACAAGCACAGAGAGTTCCAAACAAGGTGAATCGGAGAAGATTCACACCAAATCACATCATAATTACCATGGCAAATGCTCAGGACAAAGAGAGAATCTTAATGGCCACAAGAGAGAGACAGAAAGTTATATTCAAGGGATCTCCCATAAGATTTTCAAATGATTTCTCATCAGAAACACATCAGGCCAGAAAAGAATGAACAGAAATTTACAAAGTGATGCAAAGCAAAGGACTGAATCCAAGAATACTCTATCCAGTAAGCCTATCAATCAAAATTGAAGGAGAAATAAGAAGCTTCACACACAAAAATAGGCTAAGGGAGTTTATCACCACCAGGCCAGCAATGCAAGAAATGCTAAAGGGACCAGTGTAAAATGAAGAAATAAAAAGCTCAGAAAGAAAACAGACCCCCCCAAAAAGAAATGGCTACAAACAAGTACCTTTCAAGAATAACTTTAAAGGTAAACGGACTAAATGCTCCAATCAAAAGACATCGAGTGGCTGAATGGATAAGAAAACATCATCCATACGGTTGCTGTCTACAAGAAACCCATCTCAGAAGAAGGGACTCACACAGACTGAAAGTGAAGGGATGGAAAAATATCTTTCAGGCATATGGAAATGAAAAGAAACACAAAAAAAAACAAAACAAAACAAAAACAAACAAACAACAACAAAAAAACTATGGGTAGCAATACTTATATGGGAAAAAATAGACCTCAAAGTGAAGGCCATAACAAGAGATAAGGAAGGCCACTTCATAATACTAAAGGGATCAATACAACAAGAGGAAATAACCCTGATAAACATATATGCACCCAATACAGGAGCACCCAAGTACATAAAAAAACTCCTAGAAGACATCAAAGGGGAGATTGACAACAATACAATCATAGTAGGGGACTTTAATACACCACTGTCATCACTGGATAAATCCTCTAGACAAACAATCAGCTAAGAAACAGCAATCCAAGATGACTAACTAGATCAGATGGACTTCATTGACATCTTTAGAACACTTCACCCCAAAGCCACGGAATATACATTCTTCTCAAGGGCTCATGGGACATATTCAAAAATAGACCACATATAGGGTCACAAACAAAATCTCCCCAATTTCAAGAAGATTGATATCATACCAAGACTCTTCTCAAAACAGGATGGCATAATGTTAGAAAAAACTACCAAATACTAAAACATTTGGAGACTGAATAGCATGTTATAAAATATTGATTGGGTTACCAATGAGATCAAAGAAGAAATAAAAACATCCTAGAAACTAATGACAATGAAAACACAACAATCCATAACCTATGGGATGCAATGAAAGCAGTCCTGAGAGGGAAGTTTATAACACTACAGGCCTATTTCAAAAAACAAGAAAAAATGATAGTAAATCATCTAACTCTACAACTCAAATAATTAGAAAGAGAGCAACAAGAAAAGCCCAGAGAGAGCATAAGGAAGGAGATAATAAAGATTAGAGCAGAAATAAATGACATAGAGAGCAAAAAAACAATACAGAAAATCAATGAAACCAAGAGCTGGTTCTTTGAAAGGATAAACAAGATTGATACACCTCCTGCCAGGCTCACCAGGAAGCAAAGAGAGAGGACCCAAATAAACAAAAGCAGAAATGATAGAGGCAAAATAACAAGAGACCCCACAGAAATACAAATGATTGTTAAAAAATACTATACTATCCTCCTCAGATTATTCCAAAAAAATTCAAGAGGAAGGAACACTTCCAAGCTCATTCTATGAAGCCAGCATCACCCTAATACCAAAACCAGATAAAGACAACACAATGAAAGATAATCATAAGCCAATATCCCTCATGAACATTGATGCCACAATACTCAACAAAATTCTAGCAAATTGAATCCAGCAATACATCAGAAAGACCGTACACCATGACCAAGTAGGATTTATCCTGACGATGTAAGGGTGGTACAATATTTGCAAATCAATAAATGTGATACATCACATAAAGAAATTAAGAGATAAAAATCATAAAGTCATATCAATTAACTCAGAAAAAGCATTTGACAAAATCCTACACGCTTTCTTGATAAAAGCTCTAAGCAAGTTAGGAATAAAAGTATCATAACTCAAGATAATAAAAGCCATATATGAGAAACCCACAGCTAACATCATACTCAATGGTCAAAAACTAAAACCATTTCCCCTAAGAACAGGCACAAGACAGGGATGCCCACTCTCACCACTCCTGTTCGACATAGTACTGTGAGTACTAGCCATTGCAATCAGACAAGAAGAAGATACAAAAGACATCCAGATTGGAAAAGAAGAAGTAAAAGTGTCCTTATTTGCAGATGACATGATACTGTACATGAAAAGCCCTAAAGACTCCATCAATAAAATTATTAGACGTAATAAATGAATTCGGTAATGTAGCAGGATACAAAATTAATGCCAAGAAATCTTTGGCATTCCTTTACACCAATAGTGAACTTACAGAAAGAGAAACTAAAAAAGCAATACCATTTACCATCATGCCAAAAATATTGAAATACCTAGGAATAAACTTAACTAAGGAAGTAAAAGGTCCATATGCTAAAAACTACAGAACACTGAAAAAAGAGAAAGAGGAAGACATAAAGAGATGGAAGAACATATCGTGTTCATGGATTTGTAGAATCAACATCATTAAAATGTCCATACTACTCAAAGCAATCTGTAGATTCAATGCAATCCCCATTAAAATACCAATGGCATATTTCACATATCTAGAACGAATGTTCCAAAAATTCATCTGGAATAAAAAAACCTTGAATAGCTACAGCAATCCTGAGAAAGAACAAAGTAGGTGGGATCTCAATACCAGATATCAACCTGTATTACAAAGCCACTGTTCTTAAAATATCTTGGTACTGGCACAAGAACAGACATATAGATCAATGGAATAGGATAGAAAACCCAGAAATCGACCCAAATCAATATGCCCAATATTTGAAAAAGGAGGCAAGAGCATAAAATGGAGTCAAGACAGTCTCTTCAATAAATGGTGTTGGGATAATTGGATTGATACATGCAAAAAGATGAAATTAGACCACCAACTTACACCATACACAGAAAAAGAACTCAAGAGAAACCAAGATGGTGGCATAGGTAAACACCAGAAATTGATGCCTTGCACAACCACTTCAAAAATACAACTAAAAGACAAAACGGACATCATCCAGAACCACAGGAAGGCTGGCTGAGTGGAAATTCTACAACTAGATGGAAAGAGAAAAGCACACTGAGACTCAGAGGAGGTGCAGAAGTAAAGTGCAGAGGTACAGAGGCACCCACTGAAAGGGCTGGCAACTGAGGACGCGGCACTGGTGGAAAGGGCTCGCAGCTGAGGATGCAGCACATGTGGAAAGGGCGCAGCTGAGGACGCAGTTGTCTTTTTCAATTGGGAGGGAGTCTCAAGCTCCCGACTGCTCTGAACTCCAGTTCCAGGTGAGTCTTTGGGGACCCAGACTCATAGGGGGAGATACTGAACTGCCTGGCATCAGGCAGAATTCGAGGGCGACTTTTTTTCAGAGGAGCTTTCAGTGATTGCCACGAAACACTGAGACCTAGGGCCTCTTGGGGTACGACTGGGGACCAGCCATAGCTGCTTGCTCTTCCCTGTTGATCCTTTGAGACCCCGCCCCACCCAAGCTGTGCTCAGAGGCTTTTGCATATGAAAGGCCTAGCCCTTTGCAATTTAAAAATTACCTAACAAATTGCAGCTGGGTCAGAGAGACCCAGAACTTCCAAAAGGCCCAAGGCCCCACTGCAGCTTGCATTGATTCACAGCTGGGCCTCATTTGAACACCTCCAAACCCCAAACAAAGAAGAGGAATCTCTCCATAGCTCCTTCTGTGTAGTCTCAGGCAGAGGCTAAATTCGCACCTCCTTAGAGATCCAAGAGCCAGTGTACCCAGTGGTCAGAGTGGGACCATCCAGATTACAACTCCTCAGATCCATAAGGGACACACTCAGGGGGTAGACTCAGTTGCCAGAAGCCGGTCCATCCTTGCTGCTTGACACAGTCACTGCAGGAAAGAAAGATCTGCACAGCATATGTTTCAAGGGATCTGGCGTATATAGCATACTGTTCTTAATATTTTTGCTCCCTTTAGCGCTATGTGTTTTTCCCAAGGTCACCTCTCCGAGAAAGGTTGTTTCCCCAGCTAGGGATTTTTCCCTGAAGTTAGGGAGGGGATAAGACCCCTTAACTACGTGCCAAGTGGGTAGTTAATCACTTTAACTACAAATAATCACACTTAAGCTACATAATCTTTACTCCCTGGAATGGAGATAAGAAACGCCCTAACCTTTGCAATAGAAATTGATAGGATTAAAATCAACTGGTATAAATACAGATGTAACAAGACAATAAACACCAGAACTTGATTGGAGATCCTAACCAGAACTTGGCTAGAGATTCTGGTTAGGCTCCTGATCAACTGAATGCTGTCTCCATGTCATTCCTTCTTTGCCGACTCTTTTCACACTTTCGGGGACCCCTGGACCTGCTGGGGTTGTACCCCAGAACTCAGTGAGCACCAAAGCCCCACTGAAGCAAGTCTTGCACCATAAGGGTGTCTCCGGCACAGTAGTTCTCCTACTGCAGACACAGCTGATTCTCACAACCAATTGGTCTGGAGATCAATTCCTCCCAGTGATACCTACAACAATCAAGGCTTAACTACAAAACTGTGCACAAAGCCCACAGAGGGGTGCACCACGAGTGTCCACCTCAGGTAATTGGGGAAGCTGAGCCACTGGGCCCTGTTGGACACCTAGCACAGAAAGCCACTCTATCAACACAGGGAAGCATAAAAAATGTGGAGACAAAGAAACAGGTCACAAACAACAGAAATGGAGAAAAGCAAACTACTGGATATAGAGTTCAAAACCACACTTTTAAGGTTTTTCAAGAATTTTCTAGAAACTGCCAATAAATTTAGTGAGACCCTCAAGAAATCTAGTGAGTCCCTCAAGGTTATGAAAATGGACCAACTAGAAATTAAACATACACTGACTGAAATAAAGGATATTATACTGAGTTCCAACAGCAGACTAGAGGATCCCAAGAATCAAGACAAAGATTTGAAATACAAAGAAGCAAAAAACAACCAACTGGAAAAACAAAAAGAAAAAAGAATCCAAAAATACAAAGATAGTGTAAGGAGCCTCTGGGACAGCTTCAAACGTACCAACATCCAAATTATGGGGGTGCCAGAAGAAGAGAGAGAGCAAGATTTTGGAAAACTATTTGAAAAATGACAGAAAACTTCCCCTACCTGGTGAAAGAAATAGACTTACAAGTCCAGGAAGCGCAGAGAACCCCAAACAAAAGGAATCCAAAGAGGACCACACCAAGACACATCATAATTAAAATGCCAAGAGCAAAAGACAAAGAGAGAATCTTAAAAGCAGCAAGAGAAAAACAGTCAGTTACTTACAAGGGAGTACCCATAAGATTGTCAGCTGATTTCTCAACAGAAACTATGCAGGCGAGAAGGGAGTGGCAAGAAATATTCAAAATGATGAATAGCAAGAACGTACAATCAAGATTACTTTACCCAGCAAAGCTATCATTCAGAATTGAAGGTCAGATAAAGAGCTTCACAGATAAGAAAAAGCTAAAGGAGTTCATTACCAACAAACCAGTATTATCTGAGAGGCTGAAAGGTATCCTTTGAGTAGAGGAAGAAGAAGAAAAAGGTAAAGATACAATTATGAACAACAAATACACATCTATCAACAGTGAATCTAAAAATCAAGTGAATTAATAACCTGATGAACAGAATAAACTGGTGAATATAATAGAATCAAGGGCATACAAAGGTAGTGGACTGACTATTCTTGGGGAGAAAGGAGTATGGGAGCTGCGGGAAGAGACTGGACAAATTGTACACCTATGGATGAGGACATTGGGGGTGGAAGGGCAGAGGGTGGGGTTGCGAACCAAGTGGAGGGGAGCTATGGGGGGAAAAAAGAGGAACAACTATAATAATCTGAACAATAAAGATTTAATTTTTAAAAAAAGAACTCAAAATTGATAAAGGACTTAAACATAAGATGGGAAACCATAAAAATACTAGGCGAATCCACAGCCAACGAAATTGCAGACATATGCTGAAGTAATTTCTTCACTGATACTGCTCCTAGGGCAATGAAAACTAAAGAGAAAATAAACAAATGGGACTACATCAAAATAAAAAACTTCTGCACAGCAAAGGGAAACCATCAACAAAACAACAAAGAAAGCCCACTGTATGGGAGAACATATTGGCTAATATTATCACTGATAAGGGTTTAATCTCCAGCATTTACAGGGAACTCATATAACTTAACAAAAGGAAGATAAACAATCCAATCAAAAAATGGGCAATGGACCTAAATAGACACTTCTCGAAAGAGGACATACAGAAGGCCAAACGACATATGAAAAAATACTCAAAGTCACTAATTATATGAGAGATGCAAATCAAAACGACAATACAGTATCATTTCACACCTGTCAGAATGGCTATCATCAACAAATCAACAGACAAGTGTTGGAGAGGATGTGGAGAAAAATGAACCCTTTTGCACTGCTGGTGGAAATAAAAACTGGTACAGCCACTGTGGAGGACAGTATGGGGTTTCCTCAAAAAACTAAAAATGGAACTCCCATTTGACCCAGTGATATCACTTCTAGATATATACCAAGAAGCTAGAAACACCAATCAGAAAGGATTTATGCATCCCTATGATCATAGCAGCACAATTCACCATAGCTAAGATTTGGAAACAGCCTAAGTGCCCATCATCAGATGAGTGGATTAAAAAATTGTGGTACATTTATACCAATGGAATATTACACTTCAGTAAAAAAGAAGGAGCCCTTACCATTTGCAACAGCATGGATGGAATTGGAGAGCATTATGCTAAGTGAAATAAGCCAATCAGAGAAAGATAAATATCACATGATCTCACTTAGTTGTGGAATATAGTGAACAACATAGGCTGATGAACAGGGTCAGATCCAGAGACAGAGAAGCAGCGATCAGACTGTCAAACCTCAGAGGGAAAGTATGGGAGAGTGGGGGTGAGGGGGGAGATCAACCAAAGGACTTGTATGCATGCATGTAAGCCCATCTAATGGATACAGACAACAGGGGGGTGAGGGCATGAGTGTGTGTGTGTGTGTGGGGGGGGGGGTGTTATGGGGCAATGAAGTTACATATGTAATACCTTAATCAATGAAGAAATTAAAGATTGAAAAAAATTAGAATAAAAAAATATATTGAAAATGTTTAAAAAGTCATATAATCATATCAATTAGGCAGAAATGGCATTTGACAAAATCCAGTACCATTTTGTGATGAAAGCTCTCAGGAAAGTGAAAGTAGAGGGATGATACCTCAACATAATAAAAGCCTTGTGTGACAAACCTGCAGTACATCATACTTAATGGTAAAAACTAAAACCATCCCCCCTAAGAACAGGAGCAAGACAGGGATGCCCACTTTCACCACTTCTGTTTTACATAGTACTGGAAGTGCTCGCCATTTCAATCAGACAAGAAAAAGAAATAAGGGCATCCCAATTGTAAAAGAAGAAGTAAAATTGTCATTATTTGCAGACGACATGATATTGTACATAGAAAACACTAAAGACTCCATCAAAAATAACTACTAGAACTAATGAATTTGGCAGTGTAGTAGTATACAAAATTAACACCCAGAAATCTATTGCTTTTTTATATACCAACAATGAACTCACAGAAAGAGAAACTAATAAAAACAATTCCATTTACCATTGCAAACAACACATTATGATACCTAGGAATTTAACCACAGAGATAAAACACCTGTACTCAGAAAATTACAGGACGCTGAAAAAAAAAAGAGAGAGAGAGAGATACAGGGAGACATAAACAAATGGAAGAATACACCATGTTCATAGGTTGGTAGAATCAACATCATTAAAATGTCCATACTACCCAGAGTAATCTATAGATTCAATGCAATCCCCTCTAAAATGCCAACGACATACTTCAAATACCTAGAACAAACTCTCCAAAATTTCATCTGGAATAATAAAAAAAAAAAGACCCCAAATAGCTGCAGCAATTATGAGAACAAACAATGTTGGAGGGATCACAATACCAAAAATACTACAAAGCACGAGAACAGACATATAGACCAATGAACATAACAGAGAACTCAGAGATTGATCCAAGACATTATGCTCAATTAATATTTGACAAAGGAGGCAAGAGCATACAATGGAGTGAAAAACGTCTCTTCAATAAATGGTGTTGAGAAAATTATACAGATTAGAAGCAAAAAAATGAAACTAGACCACTAACTTAGACTATACACAAAAATAAACTCAAAATGGGTAAAGGACTTAAAAGTACAACCAGAAACCATAAAAATACTGGAGGACTCTAAAGGCAACAAAATCTCAGACATAACTCATAGCAATATGTTTACTGATAAAACTCCTAGGACAAGGAAAACTAAGGAGAAAATAAACAAATGAGACTACATCAAAATGAAAAGTTTCTGCAGAGCAAAAGAAACCATCAACAAAACAACGAGAAAGACCACTGCATGGGAGAACCTACGTATTTGCCAATGTTACCTCTGATAAGGGTTTAATCTCCAACATTTACAGGGAATTTATACAATTTATCAAAGGAAAGATAAATAATCCAATTTAAAAAATGGGCAAAGAGCCGAAACCGGTTTGGCTCAGTGGATGGAGCGTCGGCCTGCGGACTGAAAGGTCCCAGGTTCGATTCCGGTCAAGGGCATGTACCTGGGTTGCGGGCACGTCCCCAGTGGGGGATGTGCAGGAGGCAGCTGGTCGATGTTTCTCTCTCATCGATATTTCTAACTATCTCTCTCCCTTCCTCTCTGTGGAAAATCAATAAAATATATTAAAAAAAAAATGGGCAAAGGACCAAAATAGACACTTTTCAAAAGAAGACGTACAGAAGGCCAAGAGACATATGAAAACATGCTCAAAGTTACTAATCATCTGAGAGATACAAATCAAAACAATAATGAGGTACAACCTCACACAAGTCAGAATGGCTATCATCAACAAATCAATAAGTGACAAGTGCTGGAGAGGATACGGAGAAAAAGGAACCCACTTGCACTGCTGCTGGGAATGCAGATTGATGCAACCAGTCGAAACCAGTATGGCATTTTCTCAAAAAATTAAAAATGGAACTCCCATTTGACCCAGTAATCCCACTTCTAGGAACATATCCCAATAAATCTGAAACACCAATTAGAAAGGATATATACACCCCTGTGTTCATAGCCACACAATTTACAATAGCTAAGTTTTGGAAACAGACTAAGTGCCCAGATGAGTGTATTAGAAAACTGTAGTACATCTACACAATGGAATACTACACTGCTGTAAAAAAAAAAAAAAAAAAAAAAAAAAAAAAAAAAAGAAGGAATTCTTACCATTTGCAGCAGCATGAATGGAACTAGAGAGCATTATGCTAAATGAAATAAGCCAGTCAGAGAAAGATAAATATCACATGACCTCACTCATTTGTGGAATATAATGAACAACATATACTAATGAACAAAAATAGAGCCAGAGTCATAGAAGCATCGAACAGACTGTCCAACCTATAAGGGAATGCAGAAGGTGAGGAGGTAAGAGATCAACCAAAGAACTTGTATACATGTATATGAACATAACCAATGGACACAGATGGGGTGGCGTTGAGGGCAGCTAAGGAGAGGTCAATGGGGGAAAAGGGAGACTTATGTAATAGTTTAAACAATAAAGAATTTAAATGAAAAAAAGAAGAGTTATTGCTGGACATGGACTGGCCCAGAGCAGGTTTGCATCATACCAGCCATGCAGGAAAGATTTCACAAAATAAGTTCAGGTGATTTTGAGATTACATTTATTAAAGCTGTAAATATTGAAATGAAGGAAGGACTCTGGGTAAAAGAAGCAACAGGAGAGAGCCCAGGCAATTCTTTTCTTAGCTCTCTAGAAATGTTATAGGAAAGAAGTGAGCCAAGGCGGGGCTGCTTTTATCCCACTGAGAAGTCAGAAAAGAAGGGGCCTTGGAGACACGATCAGTGGGTAAGCCAAGGATGAGCTGCCACTGCCCACTGATCTCTCCATTGCAGGTCTCATGAGGACACTTAGAGTTTAGGAGGAAGGAAAAAGTTTTTGGCAGACAACAGCATGGGCTTTCTCTAGTCTAGAGCGAACCCACACATATCATTGGATTGATTGTTTAATTTTCCTTTGGGGGTGAGAATCTTAGGGGGGATTTCATCAAAATATTCATTAGCTTTTCAGGTGCTTTACAAATATGCTAGTGCATTAAAATGACCCTATATGGATTATTCTTTCGTCTGCTTTACTATTTTACTTTTATCTTGGGTCTACCTGGATCTAATTGGGATTTTGTTATTGTCCCCATGACTTTATTTGTCCTTAAGTTTAGATAGAACAAAGTCATTAATTGACTTTCTATTCTCTATTTTCCTGACCAGAGTGATTTAAGCTATGTATTACCTATTTGTGGAGGAGAGGTATAAACCATTGGTTCTCAAGTGTCCTTGGTTGGGGAAAATATGGTCTTAGGATTTACTAGCTGGCTTTAAGTTGTTCAAAGTGTTTGGCCCATTTAATCTTCTTATCTCAGTTTTTCTATTCCACCTGCCTGGGGATTTTCCTGCCTCTGTATGAGCAAATATGCGCTGACAAACTGGGTAACTTAGGTAAAATGGACAAATTCCTATAATCAGAAAAATTACCAAGACTATACCACAAAGAAATAGAAGATCTGAATAGACCTATAAATAGTAAGACTTTTCAATCAGTAATAAGAATATATCTCCCAATAAATCAAAGCTCTGAATCTGATGGCTTCACCAGAGAATTCTACAAAGTCTAACACCAATTTCAAAAACTAACACCAGTCCTTCTTAAATGTTTTTAAAACTTGATTAGGAAAATCACTTCCTAACACTTCCTAATTCATTCTATGAATCTTACATCACCCTGACACCAAAGGCAGACAAAACCACAACAAGTAAAATCACAGACCAATAGCCAATATTTACAATGATACAAAATTCTTAACAAAATTCTAGCAAACTGAATTCAGCAACATATTTTAATGTTTTTCACCATGATCAAGTGGGATTGATTCCTTGAATAAAAATAAGGTTCAATGTAAGAAAATCTACCAATGTAGTCTACCACATTGACATAATAAAGAGGAAATAAATATAATCATTAAAAGGACATGATACAAGGAAAGGATTTTTAAAAAGTCAACACTGATGACATAAGAATTATAAAAGTAGGAATAGAAGAGAACTATTTCAACATCATAAAGGCTACGTATGACAAACCTTTATGTAATATCATACTCCATGGTGAAAGTTGAAGTGTAAGACAAGGATTCCCTCTCTCACCACTTATATTCAACATAGTATTTGAGCAATTAGGCAATAAGGGGAAATAAAAGGCATCCAAATTGGAAAGTATGAAGGAAAGTAATCTCTCTTCATATATTATGCAAATAGACCAAATGGCGAAGGACTGGCAGAATGACTGGTTGCTATGACATGTATTGACCACCAGGGTGCAGATACTCAATACAGGAGCTGACACCAGCCCATAGGCCTCAGGCCAGCCAAGGTGGGTGCCATCAGGCCCCGCGACCCCCGATTGCCCTGCTGGTCGCTCCATTGATAGGCCTGATCACCAGTTAGGCATGGATTTCATGCACCAGGCCTCTAGTAAAAATATAAATGACAACAAAAAAGTACCTATCAATAATAACCTTAAATGTAAGTGCTCCAACCAAAAGACATAGGGTAGATTAATGGATAAGAAAATATGACCCATATATATGCTCTCTATAAGGACCCACCTCAGAACAAGGACTCACACAGGATGAAAGTGAAGAGATAGAAAAAATATTTTCCAAACAAATCAAATTGGGGGAAAAAAAGATGGGGAGCAATATCCATATCTGACAAAATAGACTTCAAAATAAAGGCCATAAAAAGAGACAATGAAGGCCACTTCCTAATACTAAAAGGAATGATTCAACAAGAGGATATAACCCTGGAAAACATATAAGCACCCATTATAGTAGCAGCCAATTTATGAAAAAAAAAAAAGAAAAGAAAACTTGTGAAGGATTTAAAAGGAGAGTGTCAACAGCAATACAATCATAGTAGGGGACTTTAATTCTCCACTGACAACACTAGATAGATCTTCTAGACCAGTGGTTCTCAACCTTTGGGTCACGACCACTTTGGGGGTCAAATGACCCTTTTACAGGGGTCGCCTAAGACCATCAGAAAACACATAACATAATTACATATTGTTTTTGTGATTAATCACTATGCTTTAATTATGTTCAATTTGTAACAATGAAAATACATCCTGCATATCAGATATTTACATTAAGATTCATAACAGTAGCAAAATTACAGTTATGAAGTAGCAAAGAAAATAATTTTATGGGGAGAAGAAAATGGCAGAGGTATAGATGGACATGTCCTGTGCCTTGTCCCGGAGCAGATAAGGGTGAGCCGCTGAAACGGGTAACATACAGCCCTAATAAGCAGAAGATATTCAGCTGAGAGACAGTTTGCGGCTGGGAAAGGCGGAGGACTCCCGGAGAAAGGGGAAAGTTGGAGACTGCGGCTGAAATCTCTCCCGGAGCACTGGCTCAGCTGCTGGAGACCATGCCATCTTGAGTGGCTGTTATTGGAAGCATATCCATCAAAAGACCAGGCATCCACAGCATCCAGATATCGGCTACTAACCCAGAAACAACGGATCCCAAGCATCGAGACTACATGAACTTAGAGGATCCCTGCTTCTCTCTATGGAAAGGTCAAATTTCCCCTAAAGGTGTGGTTTGCAATTCAGGTTGGAGAGAGGAACATGCATACGCGCAGGGGAAATCTGAGCCCCACAAAGTCCACGGCCGTTGGGGCTAGCGTGATCTGTGAGTGTGGGAGGGCTCCCGCAGGGCTGCTGGCAGAAGGGAAAGCTAAAAATAAGTCCATAGCTGGACTGGATGCAAAAAAGCAGCCTTGGATTTTGCCAGTGTGCCGGCTACTTTGCACTGGGGAAGAGAGGGTGCACGGAAGGGACTGTGCACAGAGCTGAAAGGTGGGGGGTTGTGAATTGGCGCAACTTCTCAGGCTCTTGTTCTCTCTCTTCCCCTTAAATCTTTGCGTTTGATTATTAAACCCAGTACATGGGATTGCCCAGTCAGGGTCACTCACACAGACTGCAGGGGAAAGTTGTTTTTGTGGAACCTGGGAAACAGAGTGGGAGTAACAATTAAAGAACAGGATCTAGGACAGTCGAGGCTCCCAAACCAGTTTTAAGTGTGATCGGGAAAATAAACCCTAACTGCTGGACAGAGAGGACTTATAGCCTCGGAGGTCTATCCAGAAACACTGCCACCCAGGTGCTGATCCAGAACTGACTCTTCTGTAAATACAAATAAAGGCAATCTGGGAAACAAATACAGCCTGCCTTAAAATCAGGACTGTGGTTTACAACACAGAGGAACAGTGTATCGCAGGGAAATTCAGCACCCTCCTGAAAACCTGGCAGGACTAAAGCATGCCAGAAAGAAGAGTAGAGGACCTGAAGCACCTTCACTACTGTACATTTTTATTTTTAGTTCTTTTTTCACCTTTTAATTAAGAAACTATTTTTTTTCTTTTTTCATCACCTGATTTTACCTCTTTAATTACTACATTTTTATTTTAAACCAGTATTATTACTACTACCACTTTACCATTTTTTAAAGTGTCATTTTATTTTCTCTTTATTTTATTTTCATCGTTCTTTTAGCATCATTTTTCTCTACCTCAACTTTACTGTTATGCCAAAACTCTTTTCCTCACTTTTCCCCTTTGTTGTCCTGTTACTCTTACCCTATTCCTGATTTAGATTTTCCCTATTCCTTTTTCACCCCCTGTCTAAATTTCACCCTACTTATATATCTAATTTCCAATCCCCTGCTCTAAATCCATATATACCTCTCTCTTATCTTTCTTCACTATCCAAATTTTTTTCTTCTCTCTGTTGTTTAGTTTTGTTTGCTTGATTGTTGAGTATATTGGGTTTTTTTTATGCTTGTTTGTGAGATTGTTTTGCTTTTGCTTTTTCTTTTCCTGTTGGTATTTTTTTCTCCGGTTATTTTTTTGCTTATGTTTTTCCTTGCCTCCCTTGATATTAGTGGTTGTTTTTAGTTTGCATTCATCTCCAGGGATCTGTTGCTGGAATTGGTTGGGATGAGTGGTGGTTCTATTGGAGTTTTATCTCTATATAAATACTCTCTTCCCCTCTTCTATTTCATTCTCTGTCTTTTCTCTCTTACTTTTTTTTCTCCCGTTTCCCAATTCCATTTTTGCACTCCTTTTTTTCCCTTTTCTCTTTTATCTTTTCCTCTTCTTTCTTCCTTATCCCTTAATTCTCTTTGCTCAGTGACCACCTTTATTAGGGGTTATTAATATTGTAAATACATTTGTGTTCAGTTCCTTGTATGTTGTGCCTTGTTGTGTTGTATTTTGTGTCTTTAATTCAACACAACAGAGAGAGAACTACATAACCAAACATCTGGAGAAGAGGGATCATGGTGAAACAAAGAAGCAGCCCACATGTGAAAGAAAAACAGGCATCACCAGAAAAGGAAGTAAACGAAATGGAGGCAATGGAGGCAAGCAACCTGCCAGAGAAAGAATTCAGAGAAATGGCCATACGGTGGATGAAAGAATGGAAGACAAATTCAACAATATGTGTAATAATCAAGAGGAAATGAATGAAAACCAAGAAGAATTGAAAAATGACATCACTGCTATAAGGAACTCAATAGAAAGCATCAAAAGTAGACTAGAAGAAGCAGAGTACCGCATTAGTGAGCTAGAAGACAAGGTAGAAAAAAATACCCAAGCAGAGTAGCTTCTAGAAAAAAAAATAAAAAAAAGGAAGAGAGCCTAAGAGAACCCTGGGACAACACAAAACGAAAGAACATCCGAATAATAAGGGTGCCAGAGGGAGGGGAAACTGAGCAAGGAGTAGAAAACCTGTTTGAAAAAATAATGACAGAAAACTTCCCTGACATAGGGAAGAAAAAACTCACAAATCCATGAAGCTCACAGAGTCTGAAACAAAATGAACCCCAAAAGACCGACTCCTAGGCACATTATAATTAAATTGGCAAACACCAATGACAAAGCAAGAATCTTAAAAGCAGCCAGAGACAGAAAGTTAACTACAAAGGACCCTCCATCAGACTAGTGACTGATTTCTCACCAGAAACACATCAGGCAAGAAGGGAATGGAATGAAATATACAAAGTCATGCAAAGGAAGGGTCTGAATCCAAGAATACTGTACCCAGCAAGGCTATCAATAAAAATTGAGAGTCAAATCAGGAGCTTCACAGACATAAAAGGTCTACGGGAGCTTATCACCACCAAACCAGCAATGCAAGAAATGCTAAAGGGTCTGCTGTAAAAAGAAAAAATAGGAAACAAAGAAGGAACACAGGGGTAAAGAACAAAAAGGTGACAAACAAGTGTCTATCAGTAATAACTTTAAATGTAAATGGATTAAATGCCCCGATCAAAAGACATAGGGTAACTGAGTGGATAAGAAAACATGACCCATATATCTGCTGTCTACAGGAAACCCACCTCAGAAAAAAAAGATGAACACAGACTGAGGGTAAAGGGATGGAAAAGGTTTCTCAGGTGAATGGAAATGAAAATAAAACCAAAAGCTGGGGTAGCAATACGTATATCTGACAAATTAGATCTCAAAGTGAAGGACATAAAAAGAGATAAGGAAGGCCACTTCATAATACTAAAGGGAGCAATCCAACAAGAAGAAATAGCTCTGGTAAACACATACGCACCCAATATAGGAGCACCCAAAAATGTAAGAAAACTTCTGGAGGAGATCAAGGGAGAGATTGATCATAGTAGGGGACTTTAACACCCCACTATCACCATTGGACAAATCCTCTAAACAAAAAATCAGCAAAGAAATATCAATCCTAAATGACTCACTAGATCAGATGGAATTAATTGACATCTTCAAAACATTTCACCCAAAGCCACAGAATATACATTCTTCTCAAGTGCTCATTAGTCATTTGCAAAGATAGACCATATATTGGGTAACAGGCAAAGTCTCCTCAAATTCAAGAAGATTGAAATAATATCAAGCATCTTCTCAGACCACACTGGCATAAAACTAGAAATCAACTACAACAAAAACAATCCAAAAAAAATCAACACATGGAGAATAAATAGCACGCTATTAAACAAGGACTGGGTTACCTGAGAGATCAAAGAAGAAATAGAAAACATCATGGCAACAAATGACAATGAAAACACAACAATCCAAAATGTATGGGACACAGCGAAAGCAGTCTTCAGAGGGAAGTTCGTAGCTCTACAAGCCTACTGCAAGAAACAAGAAACAATGAGAATAAATTACTTAACCCCACAACTAAAAGATTTAGAAAGAGAGCAAGAAGAATATCCCAGTGTAAGCAGAAGGAAGAAAATAATAAAGATCAGAGCGGAGATAAAAGACAAAAAAAAAAAAAAACAATACAAAAGATCAACAAAACCAAGAGCTGGTTCTTTGAAAGAATAAACAAGATTGATACACTTCTATCCAGGCTACCAAGAAACAAAGAGAGAGAACCCAAATAAACAAAATCATAACTGAAAGAGGAGAAATAACTACAGACCTCACAGAAATACAAAGGATTGTTAGAAAATACTATGAACAACTCTACTCCAACAAACTAGACAACCTGGAGAAAATGGACATATTCCTAGAAAAATACAACATTCCAAAACTCAATCAGGAAGAATCTAAAAATCTCAACAGGCCAATTACTATGGAAGAAATTGAAGCAGTCATCAAAAAGCTCCCAGCAAGCAAAAGCCCAGGGCCAGACGGCTTCACAGAGGAGTTTTACCAAATATTCAAGAAAGAAATAAAAGTTATCCTCCTCACACTATTCAAAAAAATTCAAGAGGAAGAAACACTTCCATGCTCGTTCTATGAAGCCAGCATCACCCTAATACCAAAACCAGATAAAGACAACACAATGAAAGAGAATTGCAGGCCAATATCCCTCATGAACATAGATGCCAAAATCCTCAACAAAAATCTTAGCAAATCGTGTCCAGCAATACATAAGAAAGATTATACACCATGACCAAGTAGGTTTTATCCCAGGGATGCAAGGAAGGTATAATCTCCGCAAATCAATAAACGTAATACATCACATAAACAAATTGAGAGAAAAAAACCACAGTCATATCAATTGATGCAGAAAAAGCATTTGACAAAATTCAACACCCTTTCTTGATAAAAACTCTCAGCAAGGTAAGAATAGAAAAATCACACCCCAACATAATAAAAGCCATATACGACAAACCGAAAGCCAACATCATAATCAATGGACAAAAACTAAAACCATTCCACCTAAGAACAGGAACGAGACAGGGATGCCCCTCTCACCACTTCTGTTCAACATAGTAATGGAAGTACTAGCATTTGCGATCAGACAAGAAGAAGAAATAAACGGTATCCAAATTGGAAAAGAAGTAAGACTGTCATTTTAGCAGATGACATGATACTGTACATAGAGAACTCTAAAGACTCCATCAAAAATTTATTAGACTTAATAAATGAATTGGCAATGTAGCAGGATACAAAATTAATACCAAGAAATCTATGGCATTTCTATACACCAATAGTGAACTTATAGAAAGTGAGATTAAAAAAGCAATACCATTTACCATCGCACCAAAAAAATTAAGATACCAAGGAATAAACTTAACTAAGGAGGTAAAAAACCTATGTGCGAAAATACGGGGCACTGAAAATAGAGATAGAGAAAAACATAAACAGAAGGAAGAACATACCATCTTCATGGATTGGTAGAATCAACATCATCAGAATGTCCATACTACCCAAGGCAATCTATACATTCAATGCAATCCCCATTAAATTACCAATGGCATATTTCACAAACTAGAGCAAATGTTCCAAAAATTCATCTGGAATAAAAAAAGACCTCGAATAGCTGCAGCAATCCTGAGAAAGAAGAACAAAGTAGGTGGGATCTCAATACCAGATAATAACTTGTATTACAAAGTCACCATTCTTAAACAGCTTGGTACTGGCACAAGAACAGACATCTAGATCAATGGAATAGATTAGAGAACCCAGAAATCGACCCAAACTACTATGCCCAATTAATATTGGACAAAGGAGGCAAGAGAATACAATGGAGTCAAGACGGTGTTGGGGAAATTGGACAGATACATGCAAAAAGATGAAACTAGACCACCAACTCACATCATAGACAAAATAAACTTAAAATGGATAAAAGACTTAAACGTAAGATGGGAAACCATAAAAATACTAGAGGAATCCACAGGCAGCAAAATCGCAAACATATGCTGAAGGAATTTCATCTCTAATAATGCTCCTAGGGCAATGGAAACTAAAGAGAAAATAAACAAATGGAACTACATCAAAATAAAAAGCTTTTGCATGGCACAGGAAACCATCAACAAAACAACAAGAAGAATCAATGGAATAGAATATAGAGCCCAGAAATTGACCCGAACCAATATGCACAATTAATATTTGATAAAGGAGGCAAGAACATACAATGAAGTCAAGATAGTCTCCTCAATAAATGGTGTTGGGAAAATTGGACAGATACAGGCAAAAAAATGAAACTAGACGACCAACTTACACCATGCACAAAAATAAACTCAAAATAGATAAAGGACTTAAATGTACGAAGGGAAACCATAAAAATACTAGAAGAATCCAAAGGCAACAAAATCTCAGACATATGCTGCAACAATTTCTTCACTGATACAGCTCCTAGGGCATTGGAAACTAAAGAGAAAATAAACTAATGGGACTACATCAAAATAAAAAGCTTTTGCACAGCAAAGAAAACCATCAATAAAACTACAAGAAAGCCCACCATATTGGAGAACATATTTGTCAATGTTATCTCCGATAAGGGTTTAATCTCCAACATTTACAGGGAACTCCTACAAATTAACAAAAGGAAGATAAACAATTCAATCAAAAATGGACAAATGATCAAAATAGACACCTTCCAAAAGAGTACATTCAGAAAGCCAAGAGACATATGAAAACATGCTCAAAGTCACTAATCATCAGAGAAATGCAAATCAAAACAGTAATGATGTACCATCTCACACCTGTCAGAATGGCTATCATCAACAAATCAAAAAATGACAAGTGCTGTAGAGGATGTGGAGAAGAAGGAACTCTCGTGCACTACTGGTGAGAATGCAGACTGGTGCAGCCACTATGGAAGACAGTATGGAGTTTCCTCAAAAAACTAAAAGTGGAACTCCCATTTGACCCCATGATGCCACTTCTAGGCATATATCCCAAGAAAACAGAAACAACAATCAGAAAGGATATATGCACCCATATGTTCTTAGCAGTGCAATTCACCATAGCTAAGATCTGGAAACAGCCTAAGTGCCCATAAGTAGAAAAATGGATTAGAAAACTGTGGTACATCTACACGATGGAATACTATGCTGGTGTAAAAAAGAAGGAACTCTTACCATTTGCAACAGCATGGATGGAACTGGAGAATATTATGCTAAGTGAAATAAGCCGGTCAATGAAGGAAAAATACCACATGATCTCACTCATTTATGGATAATTAAGACCATTATAAACTTATGAACAAAAATAGATATGGAGGCAGAGCAGCCTCGAACAGATTGTCAAACTACAGTGGGAAGACCGGGGAGGGTTGTGGGGCAGAAGGGGTTGGAGTAAGAGATCAACCGAAGGACTTGAATATAAGTATAACCAATGGACATAAGACAGTGGGGGGTACAGGAGGCCAGGGGATTGTTAAGGGCAGGAAAAAAGGAGACATATGTAATACTCTTTGTAATACTTTAAGCGATAAAACAACTTAAAAAAAGAAAAAAAGAAAAGCAGAGAAATAAAAGAAACAACAAGAAGACCCACTGCATGGGAGAAGATATTTAGTAATGATATCACGGATAAGTGTTTAATCTCCAACATTTACAGAGAACTCATGAAACTTAACAATAGGAAGATAAACAATCCAATCCAAAAATGGACAACAGACCTAAAGAGACACTTTTCGAAAGAGGACATACAAAAGGCCAAAGACATTTGAAAACATGCTCAAAGTCGCTAATTATATGAGAGATGCAAATCAAAACGACAATGTGGTACCATCTCACACCTGTCAGAATGGCTATCATCAACAAATCAACAAACAACAAGTGCTGGAGAGGATGTGGAGAAAAAGGAACTCTCGTGCACTGCTGGTGGGAATGCAGACTGGTGAGCCACTGTGGAGAGCAGTATGGAGCTTCCACAAAAAACTAAAAATGGAACTCCCATTTGACCCCGTGATCCCACTTCTAGGAATATATCCCAAGAAGCCAGAAACACCAATCAGAAAGGATATATGCACTCCTATCTTCATAGCAGCACATTTTACTATAGCTAAGATTTGGAAACAGTGTAAGTGCCCATCAACAGATGAGTGGATCAAAAAACTGTGGTCGATTTACAGAATGGAATACTATGCTGCGGCAAAAAAGAAGGAACTCTTGCCTTTTGTAACAGAATGGATGGAACTGGAGAGCGTGTGCTAAGTGAAATAAGCCAGTCAGAGAAAGATAAATACCTCATGATTTCACTCATTTGTGGAATATAGAGAACAACAGAGACTGATGAACAGGGACAGATCCAAAGACTGAGAAACAGCGATCAGGCTATTAATCCCCAGAGGGAAAGTAGGCAAGGGAGGGGGCAAGACTTGTATGCATGCATATAAGCCAGACCAATGGACACGGACAACAGGGGGATGAGAGCATGAGTGGGGGGAGGGGGAGGAGAAAAGGGGTTTAATGGGGGGGACGAAGACACATTTGTAATACCTTAAGTAATAAAGAATTTTTTTAAAAATGAAATCAACTACAATAAAAACAATCAAAAAAATTCAAACACTTGGAAGCTGAATAGCATGCTATTAAATAATGATTGGGTTGCCAAAGAGATCAAAGAGAAGTTAAAAACATCCTCGAAACAAATGACAATCCATTGTTGTGAAAACACAACAATCCAAAATCTATGGGACACAGTGAAAGCAGTTCTGAGAGGGAAGTTTATAGCTCTACAGGCCTACCTCAAAATAAACAAGGAAAAATGTTAATAAATTATCCAACTCTACAACATAAAGAATTAGAGAGTAGCAAGGAAAGCCCAGAGTGAACAGAAGGAAAGAGATAATAGAGACCAAAACAAAAATAAATGACTTAGAGACCAAATATATATGGCCAATGAAACCAAGAGCTGGTTCTTTGAAAGAATAAACAAAATTGATGAAAATCTAGGCGGCTCACCAAGGAACAAAGAGATAGGACCTAGATAAACAAAATCAGAAATGAAAGAGGCAAAATAACAACAGACCCCACAGAAATACAAAGGATTGTTAAAAAAAATACTATGAAAAACTAGACAACCTAGAGGAAATGGACACATTTCTAGAAAAATAAGACCTTCCAAAACTCAACCAAGAAGAATCAAAAAATCTCAACAGGCTGATAACTAAGGAGGAAATTGACCTGTACTCAGAAAACTATAGAACATTGAAAAAATAGATAAAGACATAAATAGATAGAAGAACACACTTTGTTCATGGATTGGTAGAATCAACACCATTAAAATGTCCATACTACTCAAAGCAATCTATAGATTCAATGCAATCCCCATTAAAATACCAACAGCATATTTTGCAACCTAGAGAAAACAACAATTCATATAGAATTAAGAAAACTCCAAATAGCCACAGCAATCCTGAGAAAGAAGAGCAAAGTGGGTGGGATCTCAATACCAGATATCAAGCTACATTACAAAGCCACTGTTCTCAGAGCTGCCCAGTACTGGCACAAGAACAGACATATAGAACAATGGAATAGAATAGAGAACCCAGAATTCTACCCAAGCCAGTATGCTCAATTAATATTTGACAAAAGATGCAAGAGCATACAATGGAATCAATACAGTCTCTTCAATAAATGGTGTTGGGAAAATTGAACTGATACATGTAAAAAAATGAAACTAGACCACCAACGTACACCGTACCCAAAAATAAACTGAAAATGGATAAAGGACTGAAATGTAAGATGGGAAACCATAAAAATCTTAGAGGAATCTACAGGCAGCAAGATCTCAGACATATGCCGTGATTTTTGATAAAAACCATCAGCAAAGTGGGAATAGAGGAATCATAGCTCAACATAATAAAAGCAGTGTCTTCACCAATACAGATCCTAGGGCAATGGAAACTAATAAGGGAATAAACAAATGGGACTACATCAATATAAAAACCTTCTGCACATCAAATGAAACCATCAACAAAACAATAAAAATGCCCACTGCATGGGAGAATATAGTTGCCAATGTTATTTCAGATAAGGGTTTAATCTCCAAAGTTTACAGGAAGTCATACAACTTAACAAAAGGAAGATAAACAATCCAATCAAAAAATGGGGAACGGACCTAAATACAGTCAATCCTTGGGTTATGTAGGTCTCGACTTACCGTTTTGTGGTTAGTCTTCATCTCCCATTTATTTATAAAAAAATGTTTCGTCATTTCGATGTATGTACATATGTGCTTTATGTTTTTTATTATTTATTTACCACAAGTAAAGGTCAGGATTTGCCGGGCTGAGGTAACCCTCCCACCCAAATACATGAATTTTTGTGCACTAGGCCTCTAGTCCTATATAATATAAGCCTAATATACAAATTGTTTCCTCGACTAGAGTTTGGCTGGGAGTTTGACAGCTTAACCAGTCTCTATGACATGCACTGACCACCAATGGGCAGACGCTCGGACCAGTAACTTAGCTTGCTGCAGGCGCTGGTGGGTTGGACTGGAAAGTGAGGTGTGAGGAGAGAGCTGTCAGGAAGCTCCCAGGGTTTGGCCGCTGGATGGATGAGGATGGCAGTGGGAGCCAGGAGGGATGGAGTGGGAGGGGAGGCTGCTACACTTGATTCAAGAGCCCTCTGCAGCCTGTGGCATTCTCAGTGCACGATTTATAATATTCAGAGATGCTTATTTTTATTTGTTAAGTTTCACTAACTACTCCAGGAGAGTGGGTAGCACCATTACAGGGGGCAGGCCAGGCATACCTGCCCAAAGCCAAGGTGCAGCTTCGGGCCCCTGGAATGCAACAGAGAGAGGGGTGGGGCTGTCAGAGAAACTGAGTCCAAAACTTGAAGTGGAGGCATCAAGGGGTGGAGGGTGATAGTTGTGCAGGGGTCTAGAAAAGCTCATGGGTGGGGGCAGCTGAGGAGCTCAATGCCTCTCTCATGGGACAAGCACCACATCTCTCCCTCCTCCTCCCGGTAACTTGTCACCCCAGCTCTTCTCCAAAGCTTGGGCTTGCCCCACACAGCTCTCCACCACTGCACACCCCACACTGCTTTGCCTGCCCCACCCCACTCTACACAACCCCCCTCAATTCCCACACAGCCTTTGGAGAGCTCCACTCCCAGAGGAGAAAGTGGGAGGCTGTAGACAGGAGGTCACATGAGGAGGGGTCAGAGCAGGGCCCACCAAGTTAGATGGAGGGGAAGGAGAGAAACCCCACAGGACTGGGGGCAGAGACAGGCGGGGAAGGAGGGCCATGTGGAAGCTTTGCCCTTGGTTGAAGTAGAAATCCTGACCCCATTTTACAGACCCTAGCAGAGTGTGTGTGTGGGGAGGGTCAAAGACAAAAGAGGGTTTGAGGGGACTGGATGGAGAGCAGCAACATTTGATTAATGGCCTATTTATTATTTTTGTTAATATATTTTTTTTTATTTCAGAGAGGAAGGCAGAGAGAGAGAGAGAGAGAGAGAGAGAGAGAGAGAGAGAGAGAGAGAGAGAGAGAAACATCAATGATGAGAGAGAATCGATCTGCCTCCCACACACCACCTCCTGGGGATTAAGCCTGCAACCCAGGAATGTGCTCTTGACTGGAATCAAACCCAGGACCCTTCAGTCCACAGGATGTGGTTCTATTCACTGAGGCAAACCATCTAGGGAAACTCATGGCCTATTTAAAACCACTGAAGTAGGCTGAGGAGGAGTCTTACCATGATGGTGTTACCTGATAATGAGGGTGTCTCTCCTTATGTTGGAGTAATTGGAACTGCAGCTAAGTTAAGACACATTCATGGAGCCTGCAAAGGGTTTACACACACACAATTCAATTTACTTCATGTGGCAGCTGATGATGGTGAGCAGAGCCTTGGAAAGACATGCGGTCTCCAAGACCAGGGGCAGGAGAAAGTGCATGCGGGGCATTCCGCACCTTGAGTTACTATCTATTCCTATATAATAAAGATGTAATATGCAAATTAACCCTCACACCCTCACAAGACCAGGCCAGCAGGGGGGATAGTGAGGGACAACCAAACAACTGAACAAGCAGTCGCATGGTGTGACCAGGTCGGCAGGGGGGTTAGTGAGGGATGACCAAATAAATAAACAGCAGGCTGCGTTGGGCGACAAGGCCAGTGGGGGAGGAGGCATCAGTGGTGACCAGGCTGGCAGGGGGCACAGTTGGGGGCAACCAGGCCAGCATGGGGGCAGTTGGGGGTGGCCAGGCCGGCAGTAGGAGGCATTTAGGGGCAACCAGGCAGGCAGGCATATGAGCGATTAGGAGCCAGAGGTCCAAGATTGTGAAAGGGATCCCAGATTGGAGAGGGTGCAGGCTGGGCTGAGGGGACCCCCCCTCCCTTGCATGAATTTTGTGCACTGGGATTCCAGTCTTATCTAATAATAGAGAAACATGGTAATTAACAGTAACTTCGCTACCCTTCCCATTGGCTAATCAGCAAGATATGCAAATTAACTGCCAACCAATATGGCAGCCGGCAGCCTGACAGCTGAAGCAAACAGGAGGCTTGCTTCAGTGAAGGAGGAAGCCAACGTTCCCCGCCTGCTGCTGCCAGCCTCTGAGCTTGCACTCTAAGAAACAATGTTGCAATTATAGAAGCTAAAAAATCCCCAGAAACCTGATTTCAGGTGTCAGAGCTGGAGCGAGCAGGACCGCAAAAGTGTTACAATTATAGAACCCAAACAAACCCAGATAAATGCTTTCAGCAGCCAAGGTCTCAGAGCTGGAGCCAAGCCTCCGAGCTAAAGCCGGCTCTCAGCTCCAGTGACAGCCATAGCAGGTAAATAAATCCCAGAATTAAAAAAAAAAAAAGAAAAAAAGGAGAGGTTTGGAGCTTCAGTTACCTGCCAGTCTGAAAATGGCCCTCAGCCCCTCACCCAGACTGGCCAGGCACCCCATTGGGGACCCCCACCCTGAACGGGGTGTGACCAGCTGAAAACAGCCATCATCTGCTCATCCAGGCTGACCAGGCACCCAAGCAGGACCCTCACCCTGATCCAGGACACCCTTCAGGACAAACCAGCTGGCCCCCACCCATGTACCAGGCCTCTATCCTATATAGTAAAAGGGTAATATGCCTCCCAGCACCAGGATCAGCGGAGCCGCGAGGCCTCCTGGCACCGGGATCAGCGTGACAGGGGGCAGCGCCCAAACCCCCTGATTGCTGTGTGGCTCTGTGTGTGACAGGAGGCGGGACCACAACCTCCCTATCCGCCCTGCTCTGTTTGTGACAGGGGAAGGCGCCCCAACCTCCTGATCAACCCTGCTCTGTGCCTGATTGGGGGAGCTCCCCAAACCCCTGATCGCCCTGCAGCTCTGTGTGTGACAGGGTGCGGCACCCCAACCCTCTGATCGGCCCTGCTCTGTGTGTGACAGGGTGTGGCGCCCCAACCTCCTGATCGGTCCTGCCCTGAGTGTAACAGAGTGTGGCGCCCCAACTCCCCTATCAGCCCTACTCTGTGTGTGACAGAAGAGAGCTCTCCAAACCCCTGATCGACCCTGCTCTGTGCGTGACAGGTTACGGAGCCCCAACCCCCTGATGGGCCTGCTCTGTGCGTGACAGGGGGGAGCTCCCCAACCCCCTGACTGGCCCTGCTCTGTGCATGACAGGGGGTGGCGCCGCAACCTCCCCATTGACCCTGCCTTGAGTGTGACAGGGGGCGGTGCCCCAACCCCCCAATCATACCTACCCTGAGCGTGACTGAGGGTGGCATTGCAACCTCCTGATTCGCCCTGCTCTGTGCATGACAGGGGACAGCAACCCAACTCCCTAATCAGCCCTGCTCTGAGCCTGACCAGGGGCTGCACCTAGGGTTTGGGCCTGCCCTCTGCCACCTGGGAGCAGGCCTAAGCCAGCAGGTTGTTATCTCCCGAGGGGTCCCAGATTGCGAGAGGGCACAGGCCGGGCTGAGGGACCCCCCCCCAAGTGCACAAATTTTTGTGCTCAGGGCCTCTAGTATATATATAAAGCCTAATATGCTAAGTGTCGGACTGTGCAGTTGGCTGACTAGTCACTATGACATGTGCTGACCACCAGGGGGCAGATGCTTGGACCACTAGGTTAATTTGCAGCTTGAGTCCCGCCAATTAGGACTGGGTGAGATTAGGCCAGACAGGCCCTGGAGCCCTCCCTTGGTCTCTCTCCAGCTACTGGCCCCAATCAGAAGTGGGTGAGAGAGCCCTGATCAGCCCCAATCATTGGACAGGCAGAGGGACCGCAACCATGCATGGATTCATGCAGTGTTGAGTAAGCGTGGTGAAAGTGGACATCCTTTTCTTATTCCTCTTGTTAAGGGAAACACTTTTAGTTTTTGTCCATTCAGTATTATGTTGTGTGTAGTTTTGTTATATATGGCCTATATTATGTTGAGATATGATCTCTCTATTTCCACTCTTTTGAGAGTTTTTATCAAAAAAGAGTGCTTGATTTTATCAAATCCTTTTTCTGCATCTATTGATATGATCATGTGGTATTTATTTTTCAATTTATTTATGTGATGTATCACACTTATTGATTTGCAAATATTGTGCCAGCCTTATAACCTTGGAATAAATCCCACTTTATCATGGTATATGATCTCTAATAATAAAAGCATAATGTGCTAATTGGACTGGACAGCTGAACAACCTTCCTCGCATCCTTCTAGATGGCCTTCTGGACGAAGCCAGGACTGTGAGGCCTAGGCAAGCCAAGGCAGCTGCAAGGGCCAAGCCCCTTGCACAAATTTTGTGCTTGGGTCTCTAGCCTTTTCAAAATATTGTTGGATCTGATATGCTAATATTTTGCTGAGGATTTATTTTTTATTTATTTCATTTATTAATACTTATTGTTGAGATTATTACAGATGCCCATCTTTTTTCCCCCCATAGTTTACCTCCACCCAGTTCCCACCCTACTCCAGGCCCTCGCCATCCTATTGTCTGTGTCCATAGGTAATGCATATAAGATCTTTGTCTAATCTCTTCCCACCATCCCTCCAAATCCCCTTGCCTATAAGAATTGTCAGTCTGTCCCATTTCCATGCCTCTAATTCTATGCCATTCACCAGTTTAATTTGTTCAGTAGATTTTTTATTCATTTGATTTTTAGATTCAATTGTTGATAGATATATCTTTGTTGTCACTTTGATGCTCATATTTTTTATCTTTACCCTTTCCTTCTTCTTCCTCTTCTTTTTTTTTTAAATACATTTTATTGATTTTTTACAGAGAGGAAGGGAGAGAGATAGAGAGTTAGAAACATCGATGAGAGAGAAACATCGATCAGCTGCCTCCTGCCCACAACCCAGGCAATGCCCTTGACCGGAATCGAACCTGGGACCCTCCAGTCCGCAGGCCGACGCTATCCACTGAGCCAAACCGGTTTTGGCTTCTTCCTCTTCTTAAAGAATACCCTTCAGCATTTCATATAATACTAGTTTGGTGGTGATAAACTCTTTTAGCTTATTCTTGACTGAAGCCCTTTATCTGACCTTCAATTCGAAATGATAACTTTGCTGGGTAAACTTGGTCATAGGTTCTTGCTATTCATCACTTTAAATATTTCTTGCTTCTCCCTCTGGCCTGCATAGTTTCTGTTGAGAAATAAGCTGAGTCATATGGGCACCCCTTGTAGGTAATTAACTTGCTGCTTTTAAGATTATCTCTTTATCTATAGCCTTGGCATTTTAATTATCATGTATCTTGATGTGGTCTTCTTTGGATTCCTCTTCTTTTGGGTTCTCTGAGCTTCCTGGACTTGAAAGTCTGCTTCTTTCACCAGGTAGGGGAAGTTTTCTGCCATTATTTCTTCAAATAAGTTTTCAATATCTTGCTCTCCCTTTCATCTTCTGGCACCCCCATAATTTGGATATTGGTGCACTTAAAGTTGTCCCAGAGGCTCCTTACTCTATCTTCATATTTTTTAATTCTTTTTTCTACAGCCACTTGGCCTGGAGGTCAAACCCTCCCTGGTATTAGCTACAACAATCAAGGCTTAACTACAAGACTGCGCACAAAGACCACTAGGGGGTGCACCAAGAAAGCATAACAAAATGCGGAGACAAAGAAACAGGACAAAATTGTCAATGGAAGCTATAGAGTTCAGAACCACACTTTTAAGGTCTCTCAAGAACTGTTTAGAAGCCGCCGATAAACTTAATGAGATCTACAAGAAAACTAATGAGACCCTCGTTGTTATGATGGGGAACCAACTAGAAATTAAGCATACATGGACTGAAATAACGAATATTATACAGACTCCCGACAGCAGACCAGAGGAGCGCAAGAATCAAGTCAATGATTTGAAATGCGAGGAAGCAAAATACACCCAACCGGAGGGGCGGAATGAAAAAAGAATCCAAAAATGCGAGGATAGTGTAAGGAGCCTCTGGGACAGCTTCAAGCGTACCAACATCAGAATTATAGGGGTGCCAGAAGATGAGAGAGACCAAGATATTGAAAACCTATTTGAAGAAATAATGACAGAAAACTACGCCCACCTGGTGAAAGAAATGGACTTACAGGTCCAAGAAGCGTGGAGAACCCCAAACAAAAGGAATCCAAAGAGGACCAAGACACATCATAATTAAAATGCCAAGAGCAAAAGACAAAGAGAGAATCTTAAAAGCAG